>NC_081557.1:79702238-79727688 GCF_022355385.1 Mustela nigripes | reverse complement strand
TGAGTGAAATAAGTCAAGCAGAGAGAGTCAATTATCAGACGGTTTCATTTATTTGTGGAGCATAACAAATAGCATGGAGGACATGGGGAGTTAGAGAGGAGAAGGGAGTTGAGGGAAATTGGAAGGGGAGATGAACCAGGAGAGACTGTGGACTCTGAAAAACAATCTGGGGGGTTTGAAGTGGCGGGGGGGTGGGATGTTGAGGGAACCAGGTGGTGGGTATTAGAGAGGGCACGGATTGCATGGAGCACTGGGTGTCGTATAAAAATAATGAACAGGGGCACCTGGGTGGCTCAGTGGGTTAAGCCGCTGCCTTTGGCTCAGGTCATGATCTCAGGGTTCTGGGATCGAGTCCCGTATCGGGCTCTCTGCTCAGCGGGGAGCCTGCTTCCTTCTCTCTCTCTCTCTACCTGCCTCTCTGCCTGCTTGTGATCTCTCTCTGTCAAATAAATAAATAAAATCTAAAAAAAAAATAACACTGTTATGCTGAAAAAAAATTAGTAAATTAAACTTTATTAAATTAAAAAAAAATAAAAGTAAACATTACCTCAAAACTTTGCATCTTATTTTGGGGGAAGGGTTAGTGCATTTTCAGTTGCTTGCAGGTTAGTTGTATCATGTTAGATGGAAGTATGACATGTTATTGCCTTCATTTGGACATTAATTATGATTCAAAGAGATGTGTATAGGGTCAAATTGACAAGGAGTGGACTCGTGATGGGTAATATTATATGTAAACTTGGCTAGGTCACAGTACCTAAGTATTTGGTCAAACGTTATATGGATGTTTTTATGAGTTTGTTTCTGGATGAAATGAATATTTGTAAACTTTGACTAAAATAGATTGCTCTCCATAATGTGGTGGGCCTCATCCAATTAGATGAAGACCTGATGTTATGCACTGAATGTCTGTAGCCCTCAAAATGCATATGTTGAAACTCTAACCCCCAATGTGATGGTATTAGGATGTGGGGCCTTTGGGAGGTAATTAGGTTTAAATAATCCCATGATGAGATTACTGCATTTATAAGAAGTAAAAGAGACCCTAAAACTTTGTGTCTCACACAAGTGGGGATACAGTAAGAAAATGGTTATTTGCAAGGAAGAGGGTCCTTACCAGAACCCTACCATGATGGTGGTACTTGCTGGCTTCTAGAACTGTGAGAAATAATGTTTGTTTCTTTATTAAGTATTTTGTTACAACAGCCCAAGAAAAGACACTTAACTAGAATAAAACACTGAACTCCCCTGAGCAAAAATGAATTCTGCCAGAAGATGGCCTCGAGACTTGAACCACAACATTTGTTCTAATTTGACTGTTCAGTTTTCTGGTCTGCCTTGATAATTTTGGACTTGCTATCTTCAATAATCATGTGAGCCTACTCTTTACAAATAAATAATAATTAATTATAAATAAATAAATAAACCTCTTCATATACACACATCCTGTTGGTTCTGTTTCTCTAGAGAAGTCTGACTAACACTTTTTGTTTGTTTGTTTTTGGGAAACAGTTTGGTTATTTGTGAAAAAATTAAATATCCACTTTTCACATGTCTTAGCCATTCCATTTACCTAAGAAAAAGAAAGCATTAAGTCCATACAAGGATTTATACATGGGTGCTTATAGCATCTTTATTTCTAATGGCTCCAAAGTGGAAACACCCCAAAATGATCATTAATAAGGGTATCGATAAATTATAGTATATCCATATAATGAAGTCATATTTAACAAGAAGGAAGAACTATTAATACATACAGCAAAGTGATGAATCTCAAATAAATATATTGAATGAAAGAAGTCAGTAAAAAGAGTATCTTATTGCATAATTTCTTTTATAAAGCAGTCTAGAAGATGTAAGAGTATCTATAGGGTCAGAAAGCAGTTCAGTGGTTGTCTTCAGATAGGACTGGGTATGGAAGTTCAAAAGGAGCATGGGAAAATTTTGGAAGTGATGAATATGTTTATCATCTCGATTGTAGCAATGATTTCAAATATCTCAAAAATCATCAAATTGTACAACCTTAAATATGTCAGTTTATTGCCTATCAACTACACCTCAATGAAGTTGTACATGCCCCCAAACAACAATAACAATAAAGCAGACACAGATCATACCTTCATGGTGTTAACTGTTGAGTGAGATAATAATCACTAATATTTATAAGGTGCTTACTATGTGCCAGGCAGCATCCTGAGTCTTTATATGGCATTTCTTTTAACACATAGGTGGTATTACTATCTCTTTTTTATAGACAAGGAAAATGAGGTTAGAGATGTTAAATAACTTGCTGTAATCCCTATAAGCAGAACTTTGAGTTCTTAGCCATTTTCTAATAGGGCTTAATATAGGGGAAAGCAAAGTAAGAAGACAGACATGAGCATAAATGAGCTTGGGGACAGAAGCAGAGCCTTGAATGTCAAGCTCGGGAGCCAAACTTTATCTTGCAAGTATATGCATTTGTCAAGGGTTTCTCTCCCTCTCTCCCTTGTCCTTGATGGACAAGGGAGAATCAGCAAAAATAGATCAAAATGAAATTAAGGATAAAAGGATGGGGATAAGAAAAGGATAGAAGGAAGGAAGGAAGGAAAGAAGGAAGCCAGGTTATGCTCTCAAGGATTCTAAATGATAAAATGTTAATTTAAGCCTAAAAATACATAATTCTGGTAGGTCTTAGGAGAAGTGGGTGGAGATATAACAACCTCAAGGCCTAAGACCTTGATGAATGAGGCTGACTCAGGAAGGCTGGTCGGGGGTCTCATTCTCATTTACTTCTATTTAGTAATTCGTCATCTTCAGTATCTGTGTATACACTGAATCTTAGATGGTTTCTACTATGTATGATGATGGAGACAGACTGGGAGGATGGAAGGGAGGTTCAATCAGTGTTTCTTGGAATTTCCCTGAAAATGATAAATGATACCTTAGGAAGAAAATTTTGTGGAGACTGAAATCATAGGGTAATTATCACTCAGATTATGAATGCATACCTACCATGGGTAATTCCAAAGATGTAGGATGAAATTACTCACTTTGGGACAATACACACATAATACCTCAATTATATCTCGATCATAACACATATGTAGATATTTGTGTATCCCCTGTCTAAATTCATTTGCTGAAGCCTTAATTCCCAATGTGATGGTATTAGAGGTGGAATATTGGGGGGGGGGTAATTAGATCATGAGGGTGTGGGCTTTATGATGGGCTTATTACCCTTTTAAGAAGAGATGCCAGAGAACTTCCTCTCTCTTTCTCTCTCTGTCATGTGAGAACACAGCAAGAGGGTAGTCATCAGCAAGTCAGGAATAGAACTCTCACCAAGACCTGAACCAGCTCCTTGATCTTGGACGTTAAGTCTCCAAAACTATGAGAAGTCTTGTTTGCTTAAGCCACCCATTCTGTGATAATTTGTTATAGCAGGTCAAGCAGACCAAGACACAGGACTAATGCAATGAATTCTGAGAGGAATACAAAAGGAATCATCTTCAAACATCAGCCAAGCTGCAGAGATAAAGTGACAATGAAAAGATCAATATATTAGTTTTGACTCTCCAACTAACATAGTGTGTGATTTTTATTGTAATCAAGCTGAAAAGTGAAGGGTTGAACTTAAAAGCCTTGAACCCCTTCTGGTTCTTAGGGAATCAATCAGACTTCTCTTATTTTTGTTGTTGGTTGTTTTCTCAGCCTAAAGGGCTGACAAAGAGAACAATTTCAGTTCCCTATTTCTGTGGTTCTCATCTATCTGCAAGTTTTATGCAATTACTTAACTTTAAGAATAAAGTTGAGACTGATTGGAAGAGGCTCCTGGGGTTTTGGAGCAACAGTGAGTGGTTAATATGTTAAATGCCTTAGGGCAAGTTTAGTTGCCAGACAACTAGTTTTAAGTTCTTGAAGAACTAAAACACTAGGGCTAGTTCAGCAACACCTGTCATCTCTTCTGTGATTTAGAGCTGTTTGCAGTGAGCCTGTGCCAGCAACAGGTGTTGAGACCTTAACTGTCGTCACAGGTAGGTGGGCAAGACCAATTAAGCAGTGCAAAATCATTAGTGTGTGTAATTATTCTAGCTCCCCTTTGAACACATGTCCATGGAAGGGATGGATGGGAACTAGAGGGGTCTGGCTGTTTGGGTGGGTGGAGGAAGGTGGGGGTGTTTCATGGAATTTCACAGTCCCCTTGGCAGGCATAACCTGAGTCATTAGACTGATCTCATCCATCTTGATGTTATTTCTCTCAACAAGCAATAATCTCAGCTTTCCATGGCTTGTGGTTTCTGTAAGCAGGGAATGAATTCCTTGACTCTGAGTGAAGGTGTCCAATTGGAAACATTAAAAAAAAAAGATTTTTTTCATAAAAATTAATAAAAGTTCATAAAGACATTTTGTCATCAGGGAGTGCCCAATATTTAGAAGGGTCCAGTGCATAAAGGTCAGTTTGGAAATCAGCATGGAACCAAAGGAATGATTAGTCAGTAACTCAGGCATTCTTATAACCAACATTTATTAAGCATCTGCTGTGTACTGGGGCCCATGTTAGATATTTCAGATATTGGGGGTAAGCAACTACAATTCTTGTTTTCAAGGAATTCACATATTAGCAAGAGAGTTGAAAGCACAAACATACTTAATCACGTGAAATTGCAGATATTCAACAGTTTTGGTCTATTAAAAAACAGCAATTTCATATGAGTCAATTAAATGCTATTATGTCTTAAATATAACATGCTACAGGAAAAGAAAGGAGCAAGTGATTAATTTAAATGTGTGTCAAAAAGTCTTTAGTGAGGAGATGATATTTGACTTTGGCCTTAAAGGGAGAATAAGATTTTGAAAATATTTCAAAAGGTGAACTGAAAAGGAAGTAAACTGCATTTATGCCATAAATATTTTTTGAGCATCTACTATGTATAGAATGGAGCAGTATGCTTGAGATGCCATGGTCAGCCTGTAGAATTAGTAGTCTCTGTTTTTCTGGAATTGACATTCCAAAGGAGGGAGGCAGATCCTCAAGAATAAATACCTAATTAACTATTTAACGACAATCCTGAGGTCTGAGGAAGAAGTGGAATCTGTTCTGAGAGAAAGTAATGGGGACCTGACTTGGTCCAAAGTAAACATGAGCTGAATTCTCCAAGATGAGACCAGAATAAGTTACAGGTTGTGGAGAGCATTCAGAACAGAGGAATTCATGTGTGCAAAGGCCCTGCAGCAGGCCAAGGGAGGAGATTCTGTCTCTCTGAGATTCTAATATTCCTAAGTGTGCATTTCTCTCTGATGTGATCACATTTCCAGGGCCTCTGACATTAGCTAATTATACAAAAAGAGACCTGGGTTCTAAGATGTAGCTAAATCACCAATGAGGTGACTTGGGTGAAGATATTTAAGGAGCCTGTGTGGAAGGAAATGTAATTAATAAAAAAAAAAAAGTGCAATTAAAATGAAAGCAAAACAAATAATAAGGATATTGATTTTTTTTTCTAATTCTAGAGTTTTCCTCTCTTTCAGATTCCTACTGATTCTTGTTAGGCCATAAGCCCAGTAAGACTCAGAGTAAATAGGCTTAAAACTTGTTGGGACCTTTTACCTGAAAGAGTGTAAGGATGCCCCACTGTTGTGGACACAGGCCCATTTGGACACATGTGCTCTGTGACTTCCAGAAGGCCCAGTGCTCTGGCATGGGCTTTACCAGCAGACTCCTCGTGGAAGGAGAGCCCTCAGGGTCTGGCCAGCTGAGGACAAACCTGAAACATGCTTGGGTTGCTGGGAGGGGAGAAGAGTTGCCTCCTTAAAGCTTCTGTGCATCTTTCTTAACCTTTGTTGGCCTGTTCATGAAGCATTCATGAAAGAATCTGAAACCATCACAAGAATAAAGTAATTACTCTCTCTGGATAATGGAAATGAATCTTGTAATTCCAAAACAGTTGTCCTCCATAGGAGGCTCAGGTAAGATCTTCAGTTGGACCAAAAAAAAAAAAAAAAAAAAAAAAAAATCCATGATTTGATTGGTTCATTCATTTAACAAATATTTTTAGTGCTTCAAGAGGCCAACTCTGCAGTAGGCACACAATCACAATGGTAAGCAGTGTGTAAGTAGTTCTTGCTTCATAAGGCTTACAGTCTAGAGGGCTGTAAACAAGTAAATATGTCATGACAGGGTAGTTGGAGGAGTTTGCTATGGAGAAGCACAGACAGTAAGAACGTGTTGGGACAGCATTTCACCCAGTCTTGGGGGCTGATGGAGATGAATGGGTCGAAGAAGTGAGCTGAAGGATGAGTAGTGGCATGGGGATAACATGTTTCAAGACCCTGGGGTGAGAGAATGTCTGAAGAGCGCCCTGATAGGACCTGCTGGTGTTGCTGTGTGTCCTTAGGCAAGTCACATAGTCTCTCTGGGATTCAACTTTCGCATCTGGAACTTAACAGTTTGAGTAACAAGTCTATATTTTCAAACTGACTGAACGAACACTCAATAATAGATGAGCAATAGAGTGATCTTCAAATATATCAGTTCATATACTTAAGATCATTTTTTACGTACAATTGTAAATGGGATTGACTCCTTAATTTCTCTTTCTTCTGTCTTGTTGTTGGTGTAGAGAAATGCAACTGATTTCTGTGCATTGACACTTTACTGAATTCCTGTACAAGTTCTAGCAGTTTTGGAGTGGAGTCTTTTGGGTTTTCCACATATAGTATCATATCATCTATGAAGAGTGATAGAGTTCTTCTTTGCTGATTTGGATGCCTTTAATTTCCTTTTATTGTCTGATTGCTGAGGCTAGGACTTCTAGTACTGTGTTGAATAGCAGTGGTGATAATGGACATCCCCGCCGTGTTGCTGACCTTAGCGGAAAAGCTTTCAGTTTTTCTCCATTGATAATGATATTTGCGGTGGGTTTTTCATAAATGGCTTTGATAATATTGAGGTATGTGCCCTCTATCCCTACACTTTGAAGAATTTTGATCAGGAAAGCATGCTGTACTTTGTCAAATGCTTTCTCAGCATCTATTAAGAGTATCATATGGTTCTTGTTCTTTCTTTTATTGATGTGTTCTATCACATTGATTTGCGGATGTTGAACCAACCTTGCAGTCCTGGAATAAATCCCACTTGGTCATGGTGAATGATCCTTTTAATGTACTGTTGAATCCTATTGGCTAATATTTTGGTGAGTATTTTCGCATCTGTGTTCATCAAGGATATTGGTCTATAGATCTCTTTTTTGATGGGATCCTTGTCTGGTTTTGGGATCAAGATGATGCTGGCCTCATAAAATGAGTTTGGAAGTTTTCCTTCCATTTCTATTTTTTGAAACAGTTTCAGGAGAATAAGAATTAGTTCTTCTTTAAATGTTTGGTAGAATTCCCCCGAGAAGCCGTCTGGCCCTGAGCTTTTGTTTGTTTGGAGATTTTTAATGACTGTTTCAATCTCCTTACTGGTTATGGGTCTGTTCAGGCTTTCTATTTCTTCCTGGTTCAGTTGTGGTAGTTTATATGTTTCTAGGAATGCATCCATTTCTTCCAGATTGTCAAATTTGTTGGTGTAGAGTTGCTCATAGTATGTTCTTATAATTGTTTGTATTTCTTTGGTGTTAGTTGTGATCTCTCCCCTTTCATTCAGGATTTTATTTATTTGGGTCCTTTCTCTTTTCTTTTTGATAAGTCGGGCCAGGGGTTTATCAATTTTATTAATTCTTTCAAAGAACCGGCTCCTAGTTTCTTTGATTTGTTCTATTGTTTTTTTGGGTTCTATTTCATGGATTTCTGCTCTGATCTTTGTGATTTCTCTTCTCCTGCTGGGTTTAGGGTTTCTTTCTTGTTCTTTCTCCGGCTCCTTTAGGTGAGGGTTAGGTTGTGTACCTGAGACCTTTCTTGTTTTTTGAGAAAGGCTTGTACTGCTATATATTTTCTTCTCAGGAATGCCTTTGTTGTGTCCTACAGATTTTGAACCATTGTGTTTTCGTTACCATTTGTTTCCATGATTTTTTTCAATTCTTCTTTAATTTCCCGGTTGACCCATTCATTCTTTAGAAGGATGCTGTTTAGTCTCCATGTATTTGGGTTCTTTCCAAACTTCCTCTTGTGGTTGAGTTCTAGCTTCAGAGCATTGTGGTCTGAAAATATGCAGGGAATGATCCCAATCTTTTGATACCGGATGAGGCCTGATTTAGGACCGAGGATATGATCTATTCTGGAGAATGTTCCATGTGCACTAGAGAAGAATGTGTATTCGATTGCTTTGGGATGAAATGTTCTGAAAATATCTGTGATGTCCGTCTGGTCCAGTGTGTCATTTAAGGCCTTTATTTCCTTGTTGATCTTTTGCTTGGAAGATCTGTCCATTTTAGTGAGGGGAGTGTTAAAGTCCCCTACTATTATTGTATTATTGTTGATGTGTTTCTTTGATTTTGTTATTAATTGGTTTATATAGTTGGCTGCCCCCACGTTGGGGGCATAGATATTTAAAATGTTAGATCTTCTTGCTGGACAGACCCTTTGAGTATGATATAGTGTCCTTCCTCATCTCTTATTATAGTTTTGGCTTAAAATCTAATTAATCTGATATAAGGATTGCCACTCCTGCTTTCTTCTCATGTCCATTAGCATGGTAAATTCTTTTCCACCCCCTCACTTTAAATCTGGAGGTGTCTTCGGGCTTAAAATGAGTTTCTTGGAGGCAACATATAGATGGGTTTTGTTTTTTTATCCATTCTGATACCCTGTGTCTTTTGATTGGGGCATTTAGCCCATTAACATTCAGGGTAACTATTGAGAGATATGAATTTAGTGCCATTGTATTGCCTGTAAGGTGACTGTTACTGTATATTGTCTCTGTTCCTTTCTGATCTACCACTTGTAGGCTCTCTCTTTGCTTAGAGGACCCCTTTAAATATTTCCTGTAGAGCTGGTTTGGTGTTTGCAAATTCTTTCAGTTTTTGTTTGTCCTGGAAGCTTTTAATCTCTCCTTCTATTTTTAATGATAGTCTAGCTGGATATAGTATTCTTGGCTGCATGTTTTTCTCGTTTAGTGCTCTGAAAATATCATGCCAGCTCTTTCTGTCCTGCCAAGTCTCTGTAGATAAGCCTTCTGCCAATCTAATATTTTTACCATTGTATGTTACAGACTTATTTTCCCAGGCTGCTTTCAGGATTTTCTCTTGTCACTAAGACTTTTAAATTTTACTATTAGGTGACGGGGTGTAGGCCTATTCTTATTTATTTTGAGGGGCGTTCTCTGCACCTCCTGAATTTTTATGCTCATTCCCTTTGCCATATTGGGGAAATTCTCCCCAATAATTTTCTCCAGTAAACCTTCTGCTCCCCTCTCTTTTTCTTCTTCTTCTGGAATCTCAATTATTCTAATGTTTCATTGTATGGTGTCACTTATCTCTCGAATTCTCCCCTCATGGTCCAGTAGCTGTTTGTCCCTCTTTTGCTCAGCTTCTTTATTCTCTGTCATTTGGTCTTCTATATCACTAATTCTTTCTTCTGCCTCATTTATCCTAGCAGTGAGAGCCTCCATTTTTGATTGCACCTCATTAATAGCTTTTTTGATTTCAACTTGGTTAGATTTTAGTTCTTATATTTCCCCAGAAAGGGCTTTTATATCTCCCGAGAGGGTTTCTCTAATATCTTCCATGCCTTTTTTGAGCCTGGCTAGGACCATGAGAATTGTCATTCTGAACTCTAGATCTGACATATTACCAATGTCTATATTGATTAGGTCCCTAGCCTTCAGTACTGTCTCTTGTTCTTTTTGTGGTTAATTTTTCCATCTTGTCATTTTGTCCAGATAAGAGTATATGAAGGAGCAAGTAAAATACTAAAAGGGTGGCAACAACCCCAGGAAAATATGCTTTAACTAAATCAGAAGAGATCCCAAATTGTGAGGGGGAGAAAGGGATAAAAAGAGGTTCAGAACGAAAGAGAAAAAAGAAAAAAAGAAAGAAAAGAATTAAAAAAAGAAAACAAATAAAGAAAAGTATAAAAAAGAAAAAATATATATATATTAGATAAACTAGTTAAAAAACGTTAAAAAAGAAAAGGGTGAAAGTTAAAAAAAATTTAGCAGAAGAAGAGAAAAAAATGAAAAAGAAAAAAGAATTAAATTAACTGCAAGACTAAAGAATCATAGGGAGAAAGCCATGAGTTCTGTGCTTTGCTTTCTCCTCCTCTGGAATTCTGCTGTCCTCCTTGGTATTGAAACCGCTCTCCTTGGTAGGTGAACTTGGTCTTGGCTGGATTTCTTGTTGATCTTCTGGGGGAGGGGCCTGGTGTAGTGATTCTCAAGTGTCTTTGCCCCAGGCGGAATTGCACCGCCCTTACCAGGGGCTGGGCTAAGAAATCCCTTCGGGTTTGCTTTCAGGAGCTTTTGTTCCCCGAGCACTTTCCATAGAGTTCCAGAGGATGGGAATGAAAATGGCGGCCTCCTGGTCTCTGGCCCAGAGGAGCTCAGAGCCCAGGGCCCCACTCCTCAGTGCACCCTCAGAGAACAGCGCCCAGTAACTCCCATCTGCCTGACCTCCAGCCGCGCTCTGAGCTCACCGAGCCTGCGACCGGTTCAAGGTAACACCTTGAGTGAGCTCACTGTCGGCTCTGTCTCTAGCCGGCTTCCCTGTTCTAAGACCTGTAAGCTCTGCAACACTCAGACACCCACGATCCTTCTGTGACCCTGCAGGACCTGAGGCCACGCTGACCCCATGTGGGCTTTGCCCCGGTTTAGCCTCTGGAGCAATGTCCCTCAGTGGAACAGACTTTTAAAAGTCCTGATTTTGTGCTCTGTTGCTCTGCCATTTGCCGGGAGCTGGCTCCTCCCCCAGGGGTCTATCTTTCCGTCTCTTTGGATTCACTTCTCTGCTAGTCCTACCTTTCAGAAAGTGGTTGTTTTTCTGTTTCCAGAATTGCTGTTCTTCTTCTCTTCGATCTGCCGATGGATTTGTAGGTGTTTGCAATCTTTAGATAAGCTATCTAGCTGATCTCCTGCTAGCTGAAGTAGTCTCAGCCTGCTACTTCTCCACCATCTTGACTCCTCCCTCTTAAGATCATTTTTTAAAGATCATTCTTAATCTGTAAAATTTTTAAATATCCCACACTTTTAAGTTTGCATTTAAGATTTTTCATGATATCACAAACTCTTCTTTAACAGTTGGGAATTTTACAAACTTCTGTTTTCTCCTTGAACTTTTGTTTCTACTCCACTTCCCAATGTAGTTTTATTCAAATATATTTTTTTGGCCTAAAAGTCTTTTAAAACCATCCTATCATATACCTAAGCAAAAATAAGTACATAAATTGAATATTTGTTTTTAAAGTTTTTTTAAGCCAATATGGCTTTCATCATAGATGTAAGTTTTGAGAAATCTTGTTCATATAAATGCATAGATAAGAATGGAAAGAGTTTTGGGTATCAGTGTCACTCAATTCTTTGAATTCTATCTGGATTGTTTGCAAAAATAATGTTGATCTATAATCAAAGCTTTTGGTATTATGTTGATGATAGTAACACAGTAGAAAGCTGATTGCCTTTGCAAAGGATTTTTTTTCCTTTTAATTTGGGGGTAGAATACCAGAAAGGTTATTATCAAGGCTCCTTAGGATGTCAATTATTCATGTTCCTCTTTCACTTTGGCTTCTTGTTTACCTATATATTTTCTGAAAAGGATTCAAAAGAGGAAATATTAATAATTTCAATATACCTTTGAAAATACACATTTTTTTAATGTAGGCTATTATTTTATCATGTGCTCTAAGATATGTTCATCAAAATTTCCTATCTGAACAGCCTTGGCTCCTTGTGGACAATATCCAGCACATAGCCTTGTGGCCAACCCTCATCAGAGCAATAGCTATATCAGACTATTGCTGTCAGAAAAATTCTGGCTTCATTTTTGAACTCAAATAAATTTTCCTGCAACAGTATGACAATCATCTTACTTATGAGTCTGATTCTTACATAGGCATAAATAGCCTTTGCCTGACCTTGTTGCCTGGAAGAAGTAGATGCCTCCACTCCAGGAATGTCTAAGGACATTTCCTTTATTTCTGAGTTGGTGGACTCTCCAGGAGAGATGTATTCTAGAACTGTCTCTGTGTGGTGCTCGGGAGATTTTCACACCTAGCAAGCAACACACCCTAGTAAGCTTCAGGATGAGTGAGAAGCACATGGAATTTCTAAAAGGATGAAAAGTGTGGTTGGAAAAATGAACAGTTGAGAAATGAGAATTACAGAAGGTAGGTATATTCGTAGGCAGAAAGAATACAGATCAGAATTCATCTGTAGCTTGAGAATCTGAAGATTAATTTCCTTAAAACTGTCAATGCCTGGAAACCATTTCATGGTTCTTTGTTCAAAGAATACCAATTTAAGTGACTCTTGTTTACAATTCATTCAGCTCTCCTCCAAGCTTTCAGAACCTGAGATTTTAGCTCCAAGAATGTTCCAAGGTGAAGATGCCCTGAAACCCACAGACTGCATTATAATTTCCCACACAGATTCTCTTCCCAGAACATTTGAAGAAGGGAAACTGGCCCTCAGTGTAAATCCTTAGGGAAAATTGCTAAGGGTAATTGAGTAGCAGGTTATCTCCATGACAAAAAAACAAGCAAACAAACAAAAATAATCCAAACACAACAAACTGTGTATTTTATAGAATTGGTTTTGCTACAACTGTTAGGATTTCAACCTATTTATAGGTATAGAAACTGAAGCCAGAGAAATAGGTGATTGATATTCCCCAAATCTAACAGCTAGTAAGTGGCAGAGCTGTGGCTGGAAGTCAAGGCTCTCAGTTCCTCAAACAAAGGCAACCCTTGGATAAATGAAACATTGATTGGCATCTTATAGACAAAACAAAAGGGTTGGTTGGCCCTATTTTTCCCCTTTTACCTCACTGCCCCAGTGTCTTGTAGAGATTGTCATAGTTGTTGTTTAATCTGGGAAGTTAAATGGTCATATACTTACTTACCTGGGGATTTTCAGTGGACTCACAGATAGAGATGACTGGAAGTTTTGTGGTTGTTTTTTTCTATGACTTTCCCAAGGATAAGTTTCTGAGAATCTTTATCACCTTTCAAGTGGAATCCCCAGGATTTCTACTGACCTGGGCTGGAAAGGAGTCTGAGGCTGAACTGTTTCTCATTATTCTAAACTGCAGGTACTCCAAAATAAATCTCTTAAACTTTGAGCAAAGACAATTTCATCCCTGGGCTTTTCTCATTTTGTTCAGACTGTTTATTCCCCACATCACACCTATTGGAAATTCCACAGGATCAGAGCAGGCCAGCCAAGACCAACTCCCAATTAAAGATTCCGGTCAGCTGCACTTGACTCAGAAGTAAGCCTTCCATAATTCTGGGAAAGGCCAACATAAATACCTGTGTTGAGTGGGACTTCAGAGGTGGGAAGAAGCCCCTTCCCATCATCTCCTGCTTAGATGTCATCACTGCGAACTCCCCTGTCTGAAATGATCCTGAGATGCATCTGTGGAATGTAGTGTAATGAGATCTAAAATGGTCTCTGTCAAGGGTGCCAGTGAATCAAGTCTCTATAGCAAGAGAAAAGCAGAGAAATGAATTACTGTTGAATTTAGGAAGATTACAGGGCTCATCAGCATAATCAGAAACCGTTCAAACATCCAAATTAGCAATCTTATTTCCTGAATCCATGGGGGTAATTACTTCTTTTCATTTTAGAAATGCCAATAATAAACCCTTTCGAAAATAAATTCAAGTAACTTTGCAAAAGAAAATAAGAATCCAGATGGATATGACACAATTATCTAGAGTCTAAATATATTAGTGTAAGTGGGATTTTAGGACTCATCTATAGAATGGAGATAGTGTGCATACCACATGGGACTGTGGTGCAGAGGAAATATACTGAATGTGAAACACTTATCCAGAGCCATGCATACACACTATTATTTCCTTGAATTCAGTGCTGTCATCTCATAGATGAAGGTGATTTATATCTGGTCAGAAAGCTGCCAGTGAGTAGATCCATGTCCTTTAGACACATAGAATAGAATCCTTTCTACTTCTTGTGCTTCCAGTGCTCAGCCAGCTTAAACCACCACGTTTTGACTCAACCTCCTCAAACTCTAGCAGATGCTGAGGGAGATGAAATTTTCTCAAAGACTTCTGGCACACGTCTGTCACTAAAAATTGCTTGGGGTTGCTGAATGAGTCCTATTTAAGATTTGGTTTCCACCAGAGCCCTCTCTCTTTGTATTGGTTGGCAAACTGCTTTCATACCATCATGAGGCCTGATTAGAGAGGTATTGGTTTAGGGGCATAGGACATACGTGAAACACATACCAGGGTCTTTTTGGAAAGAGGATTGGGATGAAAGTGGTAAAGACAGGTGATGCTTTTTAAAAAAGAAAGCTACAGAGCCTTCTATCCTATACTCCAAATTTCTAGGGATCTTGCTTACAAGGGATATTTATTTGGGCCTTTCTCAGTTTTCTCTTTCTCTGTTTTATATCAGAATTAAGATGATCTGACTGAGGGGAGAATATTAATTGGTAAAGCGTGAAGATGACTGGTCAGGTTTATCCTTCTGGAATTTCTATCAGGGGTTGAGTAACTGATGGAAGCAGGGCTCAACCAGTCAATTCATGCACTATTACAACTTTGCACATAACACATAGATCCTAGAACTTTTCTCTACCTTAAAACAAAGGCATTAAATACAATAGTTAAATAAGTACATTTTTTCTAAGTGTAATTGGAATACCTTACTACTAATATATTCTTTCAAATTCAACTGCCTCGAAATTGGTATATTTTTCTCCCTCCTATTAATTGGATTTGGCTAACTTCATAGCATTAGATCCTGTCTACACTACTTTATATTTAGCTGTGATTTACAAAATTCCTTTATTCCTTTATGTTAGTTCTTTTTTTTTTAATTCTTCATTTCTCCAGTACTGTTCTACACTTAAAGAAATACATTCTGGGGGGACTGGAAAGGAAGGCTGAAGGCGCTTTATTCAGCCATAATTATCCAATCATGGGCACTTATTCTTCAGGACACTCCATCCCCCCTTTGATATGTATATTAATATTCTTTATATCTATGCATATGAAAGCTGTAATATGATATGTAATATATAATATACATATGAAAGCTGTAATATGTCAGATGGGTACATTGTATCCATATCTGATTTTGCATTCTGCTTTTTATTTCTAGGGGCCAGTTAAGGCCTCCCAACCTGTCTTGAGATTGAGCAAAACTACAGGAACTTCCCAATTCCATTTTCTATGGATTTCCAAAGTTCTCCCCAATATTTCTCTGAATTTCTGGGGACGGAGCAGAGTGGAGTTTGTTTGCTTAAGGTCTCTTCTGCTTCCTGGGTGACACCTTTCCTGCTTATGGTTTTGTCTTCATTTATAGCTCATAAAGCTCTATTTATTCTGTGATCAAATAGACCCTAAACTCCCCCAGTTATAAAAAAAAATAAAAGTAAGCAGGGAAGACATTTCTGAACATTTTGAAGGCTAAGGAGAAAGGCTACTAAATTGGATGTATAGAATAGAAATACAACCTCAAGCAGAAGAGTGGAGCTCACCATTCTTAAAATGTACTTTAGCCATACTGTCCTCTGGAAATTTCACTGGCTCTCATCCTAACACAAAACTTTGCCATCTTCTTGGCTCCTATCTTTCCTTTCCGTTTGAGAACAAAAACTACAAATTCTCATTTCATAGGGAGCACCTTTTTTTTTTTAAATTAACTTATTTATTTTCAGCATAGCAGTATTCATTATTTTTTCACCACACCCAGTGCTCCATGCAATCCGTGCCCTCTATAATACCCACCACCTGGTACCCCAACCTTCCACCCCACCCCCGCCCCTTCACACCCCTCAGATTGTTTTTCAGAGTCCATAGTCTCTCATGATTCATCTTCCCTTCTGGGTATTTACCCCAAAGATACAGGGAGCACCTTTTATCTTTCTCTGGTATGTTAGCACTTAACCAAAGGAAATTTAGAAAAGTTTTGTCCCTCTCAGGGTGCCTGGTTGTCTCCAGTGGAGGAATGTGCAACTCTTGATCCTGGGGTTGTGAGTTTGAGCCCTGAATTGGGTGTAGAGATCACTTAAATAAATACATAAACAAGTAAACTTTTTTAAAAAGGAAGTTTTTGTCTTCTGAAAGATAATTCTCTACCCAAGGGGAGCTCTGGTGCAACCACTGTGAAGGTAACTTTGTTTATAACTAATACTATTTATACTTATGTCATGTTTTATATTTATATCAGGTACAACCCACATATTGGCTATTTTATATAGCTTTGCATAAAAACTATAGACAGTGCATACACACTATAGCAGAAATGATTTGTATTGCAAATTCATTGGGATTCATGGGTATTCCTCTGATTATAGGGCAAGGTTGTTTTTTTTTTTTAATTTTATTTATTTATTTTATATAGGCAGAGCATGAGCAGGGGGCAGGAAGAGGGAAAAGCAGACTTCCTGCTGAGCAGGGAGCTTGACTGAGGCTCCATCCTAGGACCCTGGGATCATGACCTGAGCTGAAGGCAGACAGTTAACCAACTGAACCCCCAGGCCCCCCCTCGGCAGATAATTTTGAAGAAATGTTTATTTCCTCTCTCTGAACCACCACAGGGAAATAGGGTAGGCACCTGGGGATGAACAAGCTGGGAAATGGCAGGATTCAGACTTCTTGAACTAGAAATGAGGATTTCCCTCAAGTGATTAAGAACAGAAAGAGCCAAATGGTAAGTCTGAGGCAACAGTTATCATAGAGTCCCAAGGGGCCACACAGGGGAAACCCAGATTAGTTGATAAATCCAAAGATTGGAAATAAATCCCAAAAGTGTGTGTGTGTGTGTGTGTGTGTGTGTGTGTGTGCATGCGCGTTGGGGGAGAATTTGTGAGACAAAGCCAAGAGTTAGGGACCAGGCAGAACTAGAATGAAATGGAAGGATGCTGAAACATCAACAATTTGCCTTTTTAGATAATATCCTCTTGGCCAACAAAACATTGGTTCATCTTCCCTATGGACACACAGATATTCTCTTGGACACTCTTTTGTCCACAGAAAGCCACTGCTTCTTTGCAGTTTATTGTTATCAGGACCCATGGCATCCTGTTGTTGTCTTAGCAACAGTTACACCTTTGTGAACATTGTCACTGCAGGTGGTATTAAGTGATTAGATTCTTCCAAGGGATCTTCCTAGGGAGCAAGTTGTATTTTGAATCTCATGGGAAAAAAAGGTACTCTGACTTAAAGGTTAGCTGAAAAGGCAGTTTATATCAGTAAGTGTGTTTCATTATTTTGGATAATTCCCTACTATAGAATTTGCAAATTATGGAACTCCTGTATTAGCTTCTACCTGAACCCTATGTTAAAGCAATTATTAGAAAACACTCTTGATCTTGTATTCTTTTTTTTATTATTTTTAAAAATATTTTATTTATTTATTTGACAGAGATCACAAGTAGGCAGAGAGGCAGGCAGAGAAAGGGGGGAAGCAGGCTCTCTGTTGAGCAGAGAGCTTGATGTGGGGCTCAATCCCTGGACCCTGGGATCATGACCTGAGCCGAAGGCAGAAGTTTTAACCCACTGAGCCACCCAGGCACCCCTTGATCTTGTATTTTAGCTGAAAAATTATTACATGATCTTTTTACAAATTATTTATATATATTCTGAGTATAAAGGTGATATATACTCATATACATACAAGAATACAAACATAATTTAAAGTTTGAAATTCCTCCATAATTCTATCCCTATTCTAGAAATCAATGTGAACTGTTGGTTATATACATTTACATTTATATATATAATTCATCCTATTTTGCAACACAAATTTTTAAAACTGAGTGATGTAGTTTAGACATCTTCACATTAATGCCAACAGATTTACTTCATTTTATTAGTGGTTGCACAGTATTCCCTTGTGTCAATATCCTATTTTTATATCCCATTCATTCCCATTGAATATTTATATTAGACATACTATTGCACTAAATATATTTTCACCTATTCATTCATGGAGTAGTCTAGAGAGAAAATGGCATTTTGGGGTTATGAAGTTATGAAGTATGCACCTTTAAATTTTAATATATGCTATAAAATATCGGGCAAAATGTTGCACCAGTTCACACTCTCACTGAATTCCTATTTCTTCATCTGTCACCAGCATTGACTGCTATTCAACCTTGTAATCCTTTGCCAATATGATAGGCAAAAAGTGGAATGTCTTAAAATTCCTATTTATTATTATGAAAATAAACATCTTTTTGTATATTTGTACATTTCTTGTCTGAATTTGCTGTTTACACACTTTGCTTATATTTTTGTTGGGTTTTCTATCCTTACCATATGTATTTTTTTAAAGATTTTATTTAATTATTTATTTGAGAGAGCATGTTCCTGCATGGGCACATGAGTGGGGGGAGGGGCAGAGGGGAAGGGAGAGAATCCCAAGCAGACTCCCCATGGAACATGGACATGGGCTGGACTTCATGACTCCAAGATCATGACCTTAGCTCAAACCAAGGGTTGGCTGCTCAACCATCTGAGTCACTCAGGTGCCCCTCGAATGTATTTTTAAGAATTCTTTTATTATTGTGGAATATTCACCCATTCATTCATTTAATGAATATGGAGATTCTATTATGTTCCAGATATTGTAGTAATTTCCAGGGTATATAGTGGTGAGTAAGATACTCATGGTTCTTGACTACATGAACTAACAGTGTAGAAAGAGACATTAAATAATTAAACAAATATATCTAATTATAAAGTGCTTTATGCATTTATTCAGTAAATTGTTGAGTGTCTGCTAAGGGGAGACAAGGGGAGAAACAAGGGAGAATAGGAGAGAGCAAGAAATAGAGTTCTTGTCATTAAGTAATTCATAGTTAAATTGTTATTAATTCTACATGCTGATAGATTATTTACCACTGCAAGATCTGAATAGATGGCTTCTCTGATGAAATTATATTTGGGCTGAGAAAAGAAGGATGAGAGGCACTAATGAAGGGCAAAAGATCTCATGTGCCAAGGTCCATGCCAAGAAGGAGCACAGAATATTTCAGGAGTGGGAAGAAGGACAGCAGAGTTGAGCACAGTAATTAAAAGGGAGAGTAGCCTGGGATAAGATTAAGTGTGAATTGGGGCTTAATCATGCCGGGCCTTTGGGACCATAATAAAATTTTTAAGCAGATGAGTTATATAATCTGATTTATAATTAAAAGGAAAAACACCTGTTTTTCTTTTCCACTCTACTCTTCAGCACTTTGACATCAGATTGGGGTGCAACAAATTCTCTAACTCTCCAGATATTAACTGGTAACTGGGTGTCTTACAATTTAACTCAATATGACACTAACCAGTTTTTATGAAGACCCCTCCCAACCCCAGCTAAAGGCTTGTCCCACAAGACTTCCCCATTTCACTTGCCAACCAAAAGTAGTAAGTCCCCAGGTTACCTTCACTTCTGTTTGATTTGGCTACGAATTGGGGGTTCCCCAAACCCTCTCCTTAATAATTTGCTGAAAAATCTCACAGAACTCAAGGAACATCTATGTTTATTAATTTTTAAGATAAAGAATATGGGGCGCCTGGGTGGCTCAGTGGGTTAAGCCGCTGCCTTCGGCTCAGATCATGATCTCAGGGTCCTGGGATCGAGTCCCGCATCGGGCTCTCTGCTCAGCGGGGAGCCTGCTTCCTCCTCTCTCTCTGCCTGCCTCTCTGCCTACTTGTGATCTCTCTCTGTCAAATAAATAAATAAAAATCTAAAAAAAAAAAAAGAATATGATAAAGAATACAGATGAAGAGGTAGGGGGATGGGATGAGGATGGGAAAGGGGCAAGAGTTTCCATGTCCTCTCTGGGCATGACAACCTCCTAGGTCTCCATATGTTCACCAACACAAAAACTCTCTGAACCTGTACTGGAGGGATTTTTATGGCGGTTTCACCGTGTAGGCATGATTATTATCACCATGTAGGCCAATCTTGATCTCCTCTCCCTTACCTAGAGGATGGAGTGTGAGGCTGAAAGTTCCAAACTTCTAATCAGGTTTGGACTTTCTTGTGACAAACCTCTATCAAGGAGCCCACAGAGAATTGTCTCATTAGGAAAAAAGGTGTCCTATCACCTAGAAAATTCTAAGGGATTTAGGAGCTCTATATAACATGCTCCTGTCACTTACGAAACTACAAGAGTTTTAGGAGCTCTTTGTCAGGCATCAGGGTTAAAGAAAACAAATACTAGAACAAAAGATGCTCTTAGCATCCCTAAAACTTGGGATTACAAGGATTTTAGAAGCTCTGTGTCAGGAACTGAGGGAAGATACACACACACACACACACACACACACACACACACATATATATATTTTAAAGATTTTATTATTTATCAGATAGAGATCACAAGAAGGCAGAGAGGCAGGCAGAGAGAGACGGGGAGGCAGGCTCCCTGCTGAGCAGAGAGTCCCAGGACCCTGGTATCATGACCCGAGCTGAAGGCAGAGGCTTTAACCCACTGAGCCACCCAGGTGCCTCTATATATTTTTTTATTTCATAATGATCTCTACAATACTGACTTCTGTAAAGAGAATTGATTATAGGAAAACAAGAGTGCATATGAAGAAACCAATTAGGAGACTTTTGAAGTAGTCCAGTTGAGTAATAATTAAGGCTTGGACTAGAGAATTGGCATGGAAATGGAGAAAAGTCAACATATCTAAGACGTTTTTTGGAAGTAGAACTGTTAAGAATTGGTGATATTGTATATATGAAAGAGAAGGAAAGGTCGCTGATAACTCTCAAGCTTCTGGCTTGAGCAACTGGATGAGAATAATATGGAATCAAGAGTTCAGTTTTGAACATGTTATGTTTGTGATAACTGTACAAAGTAATAGTAACATCGAGTGGGCAGCTTGGGTCCTGGAGTGCAGGAAATCCTGGGCTGTGGTATGAACTTTGATATCATAACTATACAGATGACGTTTGAAGCCTTAAGGATGGATGTCATCATCTAGGAAAAGGGTGTGAATAGAGAAGAGAAGGAATCCCAGGTCTGAGTCCTTGGGAAGTTAAGTTTAAATGTTGGGTAGAAAAAGAAAGAATCCCAAAAGGAATCCATAGAGAGGGTACTCAGAAAAATGGGAGGTGTCATAAATGCCTAATGTAAAGTGTTTCAAGATAGATGGAGTGTGCGAGTATGGGGTTAAGTATACATAGGGGAGATGCTGAGAGGAGGTTAGTATTGACAGCAGAAGGCTCTGCACCTCTAGGGTCAGACTATGTGCCAAAGATCAGAATGGTCATCATTGAGAAACAACTAAATGGGGAAAAATGAAGACCAGAGGTGAAAGTAGATCAGAGAGTGGTAGGGTCCACAGGTTAGAGGTTTCAGTGTAGTCAAAAGGTATTTGCCACAGGGGGTATGTGATCAAATGAGGGGAAAGCTGGAAGATAGTGTCCCAGAGTAGGGTGTTTGTATTCATGATTTTGAAGGTGGTCATTCTGTTCACAGCAAGGTCCAGAATGTGACCATTATGTGTGATTGAAGTGAAATGGAAGAAACTTCAGTGGGTAGAAGAAGACCATGAAAAAATCAGAAAGACCAGAGTTGGATTGGTGGTTCTCAGGTATATTTAAGTCACAGAAGGAGGACAGGAATGAAGTGGGAATGTTGCTGAACCAGGTTTAAAGACTGAAGAGCAGTGACCAGGGCTTCCCTGAATGAGAACACCAAGCGGGAAGCAGTACGGGCAGATGGTGCAAGCATCAAAAAAGCAGACATGTGAGCAAAAGGAGAGCTTCGCTATTTTTAAGAAGTTGCAAATAAACTAATGTAGAAATCTGGCTCAAATTGCCTGCTTTCCAAGGGGCCAATGGAAAAAAGAAGGAGGAGAGACCATGTTTGGCCCCTGACTGGATGAAGAGAGTGACAAAATGGAGAAAATAAAGACCAAACAAATTCATCAAGTCCTGCTGTTGCATCTGGCAGATGAAAACCAAGATGTTCCCGAATTTAATTATCAGAATGTTGGTGGTGACATTTGAAGAGCAATTCCAGGAGATGAGTGGGAGTCATGAGGGCTCAAAGGTGGGTACACCATCTAGGACCTTGGTGGTAACGGAATGGGAAGAGCTGTCACTAGAGCAAAAGCTGTTTTAGGAATAATATTTTGTTGTTGTTTGCTTATTCGTTTTGAGAATGACCACTCCTTGAAAGACACCTGACCTCTGAGGCAACCTATCTCCTAGTTTTCTTCTTATCTCACTGGCCACTCCTTAGCCTTCATGGAAAAGCTAAAGCTGGAAGATTAAATTGGAGGGTTGGAGTGACATTGTGAATTTTCCCAAATCTGACTCCCTAGGTTACCATCCGGCCCTTGGACAACTCCTGGCCAAAATGGGACCAAAGAGGGTTTTATGGAGGGAGTTGGGAGGCCCTCGTGGTTAGTATTAAGGAAAGCATGTATTGCATGGAGCACTGGGTGTGGTACATAAACAATGAATCTTGGAACCTTGAACAAAAAATTAAATTTAATTAAAAAAAAAAAAAGAATGGATAGGGAATGCATGAAAGGCAAAGGAGAGAACCACCTCCATCTCAGAGTCTGCATTTACCTGTGCCAAGCGATATCAGCTCAGGTCTGGCTGACTCATGAGATGACCAGGAAAACGTGAGGAAGGAAGATGCTTAATTAAGCAGGGGAGACAATCAAAATGGTGAAGAAAATGAGGTTTGATTCCCCATTGTTGTTCAGTGCTTTTCTGGTCTTTCTGTACTCCGTCCCCTCATCCCCAATCCCCAAGAAGTCCAATGCTAAACCCAACAGACATGCAAACAAACACAAAGGAAATCTCTGTTTCAAGGTGAGACTGTGCACAATTCATGCCTTCCTTTGAGTTTAGTTTGGCATTCCTCTCTTGGGTGTGCATACATTTAAAGTTCATCTCAAATTATGAAATGAAATGTCTTCTGTGATCATAAATGAACACTAGGGGTGGGGGGTCTTCTTTGTCTTCTTGTCTGAAGACAGGTGCTGGTATGGAAGGAGAGAGTGTGAGAGGGAGGCCCGTGTGGAGCATCACAAGAACAGGGAGTCAGATAGCAAGCAAAGTCATGCATCTCACGCTCTGGGTTGTAAGTCAGAGGTCTTTTAAGATCTGATAATCCAGATGGAGTAAGAAAAGAAAATGAGATTAGAAAGGCCCTAATGAAACTTAGATGAGGTTGAAGTATAGAGTGGCTACAAAACCATGCTGTTTAGGGCTGCCCAGTGAGCTGAGTCTATCCTGCAGACCCAGTGCTGGCTTGGGAGCCAAGGAAGGCATAGGAAAAAGAAATAAGGAAGCTAAGTGATAAGGTTATATAAAGAAAAATAGAAGGAAAAATATTGCCTAATCCAAAAAGAACACACTTACATTTTGATTTCATGTAATATACTTCCTGCTCCCCAAAGAGAATTCCCTACCTCCCCCCATGCTATGTGATACCAGGCAGGGCTAATTCCCTGAGCCCTGGTCAGAACAACTTTCAGAAAAACATCTGTATGGATTTTCTGGCTTTCCATAACAGAAGGGCCAGCTAGCTCCTCCGGGCCTTGTGCAGCAAAGTTGCTGACAGGCCGTGCAAGCAGATGCAAAGACGGTTCTTCCTCTGTTAAAAAGTGGCTCTATTCTTCCAGATCTAGGCTGCAGAGCAACTGATGGGAGGAACAGCCATTCGGGTTAAGAGTGAGGAGCTTGATGGATGAAGACCTTAAACCGGACCCTGCTTTGGAGGGACGTCCGTGAAGCATCCTGGGCCTGCCTCACGTTCTGCTCCCCACAAAAGAAAGTGGCCCAGGAGATTCTTTCTGCAGGAAGTGGCTAAGGGGGCCTGGGTGAGATCCATATTACTCCTGGGGTCATAGTGGGACCAAGAAATAACCTCTGCTCAAAGGATGAAATAAGCCAATCAAATTCTGCCTTGAGAACTGTGGTGAATCCAGAGAGGGAGAGTCTGGCAGGCCCAGACTCTGTTCCAAATATCAGTAGGCTGTGCTTCCGGCTCCCTATGGAACCCGCTGCTTATTTATCTCAGGTGTGATACTGCTGAATTCTAGGAGTTGCATGCTATACGGCTTCCTATGTGGTAGGATTCCCAGAGGTAATTTGAGCATCCCTTACAATTTAAGATACACAAATATGATCTTTTCTTCTTATTTTTTCTTTTTAATTTCCTTAGTGAGGTGGCATTAAGCTACTGAAGACTTTGGAGATCATCTTCTTCTGTTTATATGCTTATCCATGTATCTATATCAACTTCTAAAATGCTTTCTTTGCTTTAACACCTTAAGCATTTTCTTAAATGTAACAACTATGAGGAACTGGAGCAGAAATCCTGCAACACACTCTAGATTGCCCTCTCTAATCCGTAGCACTTTTCAGAGAATCGCCATCTTGTTGGGTGGAACCCTCCACCAGGTAGCTTGGCCGAGCCCACTCTGTCTTGAGTGAGAGCTCACTAAGCAAGTTTCTTCCCTTAGCCTTATATCATCTGCCTCCATGGCAGTGAGCAAGTGGGTGTAACATTCAGAGGGCCTACATATTTGTAATTTTGACCTAAGTTTGCCTTGATATGACTTAGCCACTCGTGCTTTGGAAGAAAAGTATTCCTGGTGAGAAGGCCAGTGTGGAATTTGGTGTGACTGACTCTGAGAACTTGTCTAAGCATGATCTCTGTTGCTGTTTTCTATACTGGTGGATCCCAGGAGCTAAGCTGCTCTCATGCTTCCTCCTATTTCCGTCAGAGGAAAACAAAAAATTTGGCCATATTTATGCAGCATATGAATCACATTTAGGTAATAATTCTAGGATGTATGACTAGAAGTCTAGTGATAGCAAAGAAATGGCAATTAAGCATGAACAGCAGATTACAGATGTGGCCATGAGATGGGTTCCTGAAGGTCACTCCACCCTTTCTCCTGGCTCCACCTGTCCTGAGATTTCCAGAAAGGGGGAGAGAGAGAGAGGGAAAGAGATAGAGAGAAATTGGAAGTGAGCATATTGCTTTAAAATCAAGAATCTACTTTTATTTTCTTTAAGCCTAATTGGTTAGACCTTAAAGGAAGGATTTATGTTCATATGAACTGTGCAGAAAGGAATGTTAACAATAGGCAGTGTGAGACAATGTAGACTGAGATCATAACTCAGAGAAGAAAAGTCTTTCCAGAAGGGATTAGCAGTCACAAGAAAGTACTTCTATGTACTGGAGTTCTCTAGTGAATGTACTTGCAGTTAATAAATAACCCATTGTTTGCCTCCCATTGATAAAAATAGAGATCTGAAGTGCTGTGAATGTACACCTTGCTGGGTTTCCAGTTTGACTATGTAGAGCACAGTTACTCAGTCGAAGCACTAATTACATTCTGAGTTAGATCATTTAGTATTGGGGAG
>NC_081557.1:79675609-79692238 GCF_022355385.1 Mustela nigripes | reverse complement strand
GGAAACAAAAGTGAAAATGAACTTTTGTTTCCTTTGCCTTTGGAGACATATCTTGAAAGAACTTGCTGTGGCTGATATTGAAGAGGTTACTGCCTATGTTCTCCTCTAGGATTCTGATGGATTCCTGTCTCACGTTGAGGTCTTTTATCCATTTTGAGTTTATCTTTGTGTATGGTATAAAAGAATGGTTGAGTTTCATTCTTCTACATATAGCTGTCCAATTTTCTCAGCACCATTTATTGAAGAGACTGTCTTTTTTCCACTGTATATTTTTTCCTGTTTTGTCAAGGATTATTTGACCATAGAGTTGAGGGTCCATATCTGGGCTCTCTACTCTGTCTCACTGGTCTATGTGTCTGTTTTTATGCCAGTAGCATGCTGTCTTGGTGATCACAGCTTTGTAGTAAAGCTTGAAATTATTTAACTTTCCAAACATCTTTCAAATCTATCCATTCCTATGTCTACCACTATAGTCCAAGCTCCTATCACTTCTCACCTGAACAACTGATATTACTTTGTGGTACACTCAGAAAGCAGAGCCTGTCTACAAAGGCTTCTTTGCTGGTTGTCTATTTAGGAGATAATCTATCTCAGGGATCAGAAGTGAGAAATGGGCAGGATGGGAGAAGGGAAGATAAAATAAAAGTATATAACAGAAGTCACTGCTGAGGGCACCAGGACCCATCCATGAGCTTCTGAGGAATGTGTTCTGTGGATTGCCCAGGAGGAGCATTTATCTGTCAGCTTTCTTTCTCCACTGGCTGAGGGTTGTTCCTGGAAGCGTGAATTCCCCTGCACTCCCAGATCATTCCTGCACATGCACTAGTGGTCTCCCCTGGCATCAGTATCATTGGAAAAGCCCTGGGGAAGGATGTACTTAAGGTTGTGGCTGCCAGTACGAGGAGAGGTGGAGCCCATGTGGGAATATCGTCCAGGGCCATGGCTGAACTCAAAGGAGATGATGAAATGTGGGGCAGGGAACCCAAGTTTTCCTGTACAACCTCCTAACTGCTCTATCTTCATGAATGTTGATTCCTTTCTCTTCCCTAAACAGGAGCTATAGTGATTGCGCTTTCAAAATGTAAAAGGATCTGTCACAAATACCCTCTCAATATTTAGGGCTTAGATCAGGTTTCAGATTTCAATCTTAATATGGCTGTATGCAGAAGGAACTGGGGTCAGCATCTGCCCACATAGGGGGAGAGGGACTATACAGTTGGAGGACAAGGCTGGGAGAATGACTTACTTCTCACTACAGATGTTTTGGGAAATATATGCCATGTTCTTGTGTTACCAACTAAATATATTAAGTAATTAAAAGCAAGTCAAAGTAATCAGACAACTACAACAATCCTGATAGGTTGACTGACCTTTCTAGTTACTGCATGTCTGCAAGACTGCTCCATTGAGATCCCTGCCTTTCCCATGTCTTCCTCTTCTCTGGAGTCCTTTTAATGTTGAACTGTATCTTATTTTCATAGGTCATGGGTTATTCTTTTCCCAAGACAAGATGGGTTGGGAGAACTTCTCTTCCTGGTCTCCCAGTGTATGTTTTGTGTTTCATTCAGGATTTGTTCTCCACCCATTTTTTAACAGGCTGAGAGTCTGAAATGTGATGTAGGTGAGACATCTGGGGGCAAACTTTACACAACTCTCTCAAATAAGCAGATATAGATGTTTCAGTCTCCTGATTTGAACAGCTCACAAAACTTAGGCAATAAATTTGACTTTAAAATTCTGTAAACTAAGACCAAAGGGGGAAAAAAAAAAAGAGGAACATTCTCTGACTTGGAAAAATTACATTCAGGAATGTTTCTGAGTTTCACAGGTTTAGAAAGGGCTTCCAATTTTTAACCTTTCTCTCCCCCCAAAACTCAGACTTCTCTAATTACAGTCCCTTTCTTCTTCTTTTTAAAAACAGCATTATTGAGGTAGAATTAACATACAATAAACTGTACATATTTAATGTACACAGTTTGATACATTTGAACATATGCATATACTTGTGTGACCATCACCACAATATCAAGGATAATAGATATATCTATCATCTCTTTTACTTGTTTGACGTTTTTTGTGTATAGTAAGAACACTTGGCATGGGCAATACAATATTGTTGACCAGAGGCCTTTTGCCATACAGCAGATCTCTAGAATTAATTCATCTTGCATAACTGAAACTTTATACCAATGGAACAACTCCCCATCCTGTCCCCACTTTCTCTCTGCTTCTATGACTATTTTAGGTACCACATATCATCCTGTGATGGGCTTATTTCACTTAAAACAATGTCCATTGTGTTCATCCATGTTTTTGCAAATGGCACCCAGTGCCCATCAACAGCTCAAAGGACCCACCCCCAAATTGTGGCGCATATATATATATATATATATATATATATATATATATATATATTTTATATATGTATATGGCAAAATATAATTCAGCCTTAAATAAAAGGAAATCAGTCTCTTTCTCCTTCACTTATTTCTATTTATAAGCTGTCTGACAGTATCTCATGACACTGCATTCTTAACGCCTCCCCTCACTGTCTTTTGCCTTGGTGCTCCTTCCTTCTCCCTCACTCCCTCTTCCCTTGTACTCTCCCTCTTGTTTCTCAGCCTTGTCCTTGCTCTATTCTCTTTTCTCCCCTCACCTTAACTCTCAGTTTCCCCACCCTTTCCACATGCCTTACTCCAGCTTCCTACCTCTCAGGGCGCACCATCCCAAGAGCTTCTGGGAATTTGAAAGACTTGAACAGGAACAAAAGAGAAGTTAGCTGTCATTGAAGGTCCCTTCCGTTCCCTGGCCCCCTTCTGCAGAGATATCACAATATCTCAGGCTCTAGTTTAGCCTTCTCCCTCTCTGTAGGCATGCCTCTGCCACCTACTTGGGCTGCTTGGGAATGAGGAGGCATGGGTCCCAGTGCTTCCTGCACCCCACTGTGCTGTTAGGCACCTCCCAGCTGGGCACACTCGAGGCTTAAAACTAACTCCACGTTCCCTACTGTTCCCTACAGCATCCTCCTCCTGCCCCCCAGCTTCAGACAGCTGCTCACTGCCTAGAGCATGTGATTGATAGAGCCTCTCCCAGAGAAATTTGCCTTGGCCTGTGCAGTAAGCAGAGAAGTCACTAATGATTGCAGTTTAAATATCTTTGGCAGTAACAGAGCACAAAGGTCTTTTAAAGAAAGTCATCCCTTATCTGTCAGAAGAGCAGAGCCAGTTGTTAATACTTTATTAAAGTTTATCTCCAGAGGTGGGGGCGGAGAAGGGAGGCCTGGGGAGTTATTTTCCATGTGTAGATGGACTCAGTCCTGACGCTTGCAGAGATTATATGTCACCAGTGGCCAGAGTTTCTTTTTCTTTTTACTCCAGAGAGGAAAAATAAAAAATAAAACTGCACACTTACAGATCAATTGCATCTTGTGCTGTTCAACAACATATGGCCCTAGAATGCCTTTGAGCCAGGCCTCATTACTAGAGATCTGTGTGCAGACAGACACAGCCCAGACAGCCTCCCATGGCAGGGACTTCTGTCCATGTAGCCAGGGCAATGAGCACTGGCTTGGGATCTTTCACAAATTAGCCCAGGGCCAAAGGGTGTCAGTGGTGCCCTGAAACAATGCAAACTCTTCTGTATGTTTGGTTTCTCTTGCTGGGTTCTCTCCGGATTTTCTGTTCCAGAGGAACACCACAGGACTTTTACAAATGAAGATTGTGGACTGTGACCTTGGGGAGAGATGGGGAGAGAAGGAGGAGGAAATGGGAGGAGGTTGATGAGGCTGTGAGGAGGAGGAGATGATGGAAGTTTAAGTGATAAAGGATCAAAGTGAGGTGGTTATGCACAGCCATGGGCAGAACTTAGGCTAGTGTCTTGGATTAGGAGGGGCTCCAGGATGAGAGCAGGGGATTCAAGACATTTCAGGCAAACATTTTCAGATTATGGAAGTATTTCTCTATCTCTACCTCTGATCCCAGCTTACTTTCCATAATTCCTTTATGCATTCACACCTCAGAAAATATAAGTCCCATGTACCAGCTCCTAGGGACACAACAGTATATAAGACACGCATATTTCTTCTCCTCACACAGTTTTCAGTTCTCTGCCCTTTTGAAGAAAGGCACTGTAAGGTAAGTCATTCTACTTCTGGAATCTAACTCCACCCCCATGGTCTAACGGAGGCTGAGCTAAGTTGCCAATTGGAAAGGGTGCTTGTCCATATGCACAACAACCATGGAGCACGGTAGAAGGCAAGGATGGATGCTGGCAGAGAAGGAACAGCAACAATAAGTGTGGCCCTGCCAAAAACTGCCCTTCACTGGAAAAGATCTAGGCAGCTAATGGCTTATAAAGCCGGGTTGTTTTGACAAACCAATGACTCTAGTCTGGAGAAGGCATGGGCGGGTGTGGTACAGTGCAGCTATCTTCAGAGATCTGAAGGCTGTCATGGGGGAAAGGGTGGAGGTATTTATAGCGACTCTAGAGAACGCAGTTTGCAACGCTGGCTAGAAGGTATAGGAAAATTAATTTTGGCTTCATATAAGGAAAAACTATCTAAAACATAGCACTATCCAGAAATGTTTGAGCTGCCCCTTGAGGGAATGAGTTTCCGCCTCTGGAGGCAGACATCTGCACCATCCTGCTGGTTATGCCACAGAACTGACAGGCCACACCAGACAGAAGGTGTGCCTATGTGATTTCCAATGTCCTTTCAAATTTGAATGCTTTGAGATTGTGTAAAACATTGAGCAACTCTTTCGGGCTCCCTGCTCAGCGGGGAGTCTGCTTCTCCCTCTCGCTCTGCCTCTCTCCCCACGCTCCTGCTCTCTCTCTCTCTCTTTTCCAAATCAATAAAATCTTAAAACAAAACAAAACAAAAAACATCGAGCAACTATGTTTTAAAAATCACAACCACTTACTGGGGACTCCTTTCCCATATGATGTTTTCGTACGGTGGGGAAAACAACAGCAACAACCAATTTCCAAGGTCCTTCCCTTCTTTGCTGCTTCAGAAAGAACCATCACAGGACCACCTTTTTTCCCTTAATTTAATTTTATTTTTAAAGTGTTCCAAGATTCATTGTTTATGCACCACATCCAGGGCTCACCTAACCCTTCAGCCCCCTCTCTTGCAATAAATACCCTCAGTTTGTTTCTCGGAGACAAGACCACTTTTTACTTGAGAATTTCATCCTAGTGACTCTGGGGAAATGGGGCCCAATGCTTTATAAACATAGCGAAATTGCACAAGCTGCTAAAATCCTGGAAAGCATATATTGTTCTTGTCCTGGTTTATCATTCATTTTTACAAGGTACTCTGAGGTCCTAACTAATTCTTCTTTCGCTTTCTAATTTTGAAGAAGCAGGAGTTAAATGATTGCAGGTGAGTTGCAGTAAGAATTATATAACCTACCTTCTGGGGAAGATGCAAGGATCAGAGGTGAAGCTGTAACTACTCAGATGATTTGGAGCTGCCCTTTGGGCCAGCTACACCTGGAATGGCAATGCTAAGAGCAGTAGGCTGAATCTTTGAGCCCCTGCATCCTGCCTGCTTTTCTGGAAATGAGCTGAGCTTATTTATGGCTACTCCAGAATGCAACCTCTAAACCCTCAGAAGGCACACTTTATGCACCACGGGCATGCTATCTCTTTGAGTCTGTCTGTGGCTTGTGAGTCTGGTCTTCCACCCTCCTGGGCATTCTTTTGGTAAGGTGCTTCCCTCTAAGCTTGTACACTGGGGATGGGCCATATCCAGCACATGGCTGATACCTCCTGGAACTTGCCTGAATCCAGGTGTCTCCCCAGATTCTAGATTTTTACTTGTGTGGGCAGCGATGGGGACTGCAAGGAAGGGCAGGGGTGGATGGGTATTAGTGCTCTTTACTCTGCAGTAACAATGGAGGTTGTTTCAGCTCTTGGTGGCCTAGGGGCTCAGCCAGTATGCCTTGCCTTGGTACCAACAGGCTTTCCTCCTGGAAGAGACTTGCACCTCCTGGAAGTTTACAGAACCAAGCCAGATTGCAGGAAAAGAGGGGGATTGTGTCCTTACTGTCACCTTTTATTTATCATGCCCCTCTTTCTCATTCACAATATGCCCTGAAAACCCTGCATTTTTTTCTAAGCATTATTTCCTCAGTCCAGAGCCAGGGTGCTGTTACAAGATTCTCATAGAGGCCCCCCTCCTCACTCTCATGCCCTGGTATCTCTGTGATGTAGGTGCCCCCCTATGGAAAAGGAGAGGCACTGGCCCTTTAAAAAGACCCTCAGGGACTCTAGAGCCAAAAGTGAATAGTGAGACTGACAGAACATCTCCAACTCCCTGTCTCCAAAACGTAACTGCTTTTTAATGGTCCCTCCAGGAAGGAGATCTGGCTCTCGGTCAAACATTCTACTTTGGCCTCCAGTAGCCCTAATTAGTAGGCTCAATGCTCCAGAAGAAATCCTGTGCTTTTCGGGCCTTCTTTGTGTGTCTGGGTCGACCTGGCATCAGGTTCCTTCTACCTTTTGGGCTCAACCTTGATTGGAGCCTTAATGCTCAAGCTCCTAATGAAATCCGCTCTTTGACTTTTGCTAACTCACTATACACCTCTTGTCACCCTGAGGGTCCCAGATGGACTGGGGTCTGGACCAAATGCCAAGCTGCATCCCCCAAACCTGCAGGCAAGTGCAGTCAGGAAGTATCTAAAATGCCAAATGACCTATTTGCATATGGGCGGCCGGGGGTGACCTTCCTGGTTGAGCTGGGCCGGGCAGGCTCAGGCAGTGCAGTGTGTTCTGTTACTTTGCTGTTTGACCTGGTTCATATTTGGCTGCGGCGGCAGCCCAGGCAGCAGGCCCGACTCAGCTGTGTCCTCTGGCCTTCACACAATATCTTTGTCATGAAGGTTGGCAAGGGACTGCTTAATTCCTTCTGTTGTTTCAAGAGTCGTGGTTGGGGAAGGAAGGAGCTCTGGCTGACTTGTCTGTAAGAATAGTTTGAGGTATGTACGGTGGGATTTCAGTGGCTGTGGGATTTGATGTTCAGGGGTAGGAGAGGGGGCTGATGATGGTCTAGCTATAGCACTGAAATTCAAAGACTCAAAGATCTACAACAAAGATTGAAGAATTCCACTCAGGCAGGAGATTTGTGCAGGCCAGTCTGGAAAGACTGGTTAAGTCTTGGCGATGCTAAACTCCCCAAGGGCAATGACCACATCATGTATTTATTTGAATTCCCTCACGTAATCCAGCATGGTGCTTTGCCCAGAGCAGACAGACTAGCTCTATGGTCAAGAAGCCTGGATCTAGGCTGCCTGGGTTTGAATCCCTGTTCTACCATTTAGCCTTATGACTTGGGCAAGTTAATTCCCCTTCCTGTACCTCAATGCACTCATCTGCTAAATGGAGATTGTGAGAATACCTGTTTCACAATATAGTTGCAAGGATTAAATGAGATGACCAGCAATTAAAATGGTGTCTGGCGCCATTCGCTATTACTGTTAGACATACAGGAGGGATTGGTTGAATGAGCAGCCATAATTCAGATGGGATTATACTGTGCAATGGCTAAATTCATAGTTCCCAGTCCCAGTCCCTGTTCTCTAGTGCTTAAATTTAACCTGGTGTTTGTCAATTATTTTATACATTGGGGAGTTTTAAAATTATTTAAGTCATATAACCAAGGCAGCTCCAAAGAAACTAGCACATGTGCTGAAAAGTCTTCCACCTCGAGGCACTTAGCTAGGACCAGCCATGTCCTTTCTCCAGCTCCATGCTGGGGAGCGGAAATGCGCAGTTCTCTGTCACTGATGGACTGCAGATGGCTGGGCAGTGCTGGGTTACATTGCTTGGCTCTTCTTGTGACTAGAGGCCAGCATTGATCAAATGGTTTTTCTGGGCTGGAACAGGCACCTGGATCCTCAGGCAGAATTCAGCTCACTTATCTCCTTGGAAATTTGTACTTAGCCCTTGGACTTGTTGGCCAAATGTTCTGGCCACCTGAGAAAGCTGGCCAAAGATGACAGGAAATCAGAGTCTATGTCACAGGTCAGCTGGCCAGGGAGCCTGAGGGTGACCATCCTGGGTGTCGTGTGGAGGGAAGGACAGCCTGGCAGAGGGGCCTATACTCAACTTGGGCTGTCCCCAACCCTTCCTCCTCCTCAAAGAGACCACCAACAACCATAACTAAGTAGTGGGTTCCCAGCTTCCTTCTCCCCTTCCCCCTACACTGAGCTTACTGGTGCTGGTGCAGGCCCTGTCCTTGTAGCTCCTCTGCCAAGTGCCTTGGCTCTCCTCAACCCTGAGCCATGCCGGGAACATGAGCAGGCTGATCACCGGCCCAGCTGTTGGGAATAATTTTGAGGATGAAAACAATTAAGTCCGGCAAGAAGCCCACTACCAAATCCTGTCCCCTGCTTTGCACCCTCAGCCCATCTTTTTTATCCTTTTCTGAGTCACCTTTTCTTTCCATCCGTAGACCAGAGGAGAACACTGGCCAATAATGTACTAGTTCCAAAGGCACCCACTCAGTCCTGTGGATCTGGAGATTCTAGAGTGCTGGGGAAGGGATAACTGGGTTATGAAGCATCTCTCTCTTGAGAAGCTGGGACAGCTTCCGCCAAAAGTCCTGGCCATCTGTGTAAGGAATAACATTGCCAAACAGTATGATTTTCTGGAGTTGTCCTCCCTGCTCTGGGTACAGACTCTTGGCACTGTGGCAACAGATGTGGAAACTGAGGCACAGCAAAGGTAGGCTGTGAGCAGCTTGGTCATCTACCCCAGGCAGTACCTCAAGCTCTGGAGTCCAGAGAGATCAGCACTGCATCTAAAGGAATTTGTTGGACAGCTTGAGCCCTCCCTGCAAGGCAGGACCTACTGAAGAAGAATCTGGAGCTAGAGAGGCCCTGGGGCTCTGCACTCCAGCTGGGGAGAGAATGATAGGAACTTCTTTGGTCTTTTCTGCTTTCTGTGCTCCCCACAGTGCCTGAATTCCTCTAAAAAGTGTCTCTCAAGCCCAGCCTTGTATTTCCTACTGGTGTGCCCCAGGTTCTAGAGCCATGTCTCGCATACAACGGCCTCTCAGCAAATATTTCCTGACTGAGGACGGATGTGCTCATCTATGCTGGCATCGTGGGGTTTCCTAGGGCTCCAGAGCCCCTTCTGTTTCAGTTTCAGAGAGGCCCAGGGGTGGGCGTGGGGGACCTGGGAAGTGAATACAGTGTATCTCTAATGCTCTCAGTCCCTATCCTACCACCCCTGCCCGCCTCTGCTTCACAGCGCCACTCCACCACCTTGCCGCCTCATTACCATGGCTTCCTTCTCCTTCGCAGTCCTTTCTACATGTTAACATGTGTATCTTCTACCTCACTTTGGTTATTTGCCTTAAATATCAAAGTCTTAAACTAAAGAAATAATCTCTAAGATGACTGATTTCAGGCATTGGAAAGGGAGAAGAAGGCTTGTCTTGAGGAGAGGGTAATAATGGGGGGCTTCCAGGGACACAGAAAGTGCTGTGAGCTCTAGTTCCCCTGCTCCCCAACCAGCCCCACCTAGAACTTCCTATGCTATCTGTATGGCACTTGAGGGAAGTGACGCACAGGTTTCCATGTGAGGCTCATGCTGAGTGTGAAAGCTGATGACAGGGGTGCAGGGGGAAGCTTAACAAAAGCAGCCCAGAAGCGAATTTCTTCTCAGCATATCACCTTACTGCAGCCATTCCACCGCGTCAGTCAGGGAGGGACGCCCCGCCCACCTTCACAGCTGCCTGGGTGTGGCTTGGGGAGTGGGGCAGGCTGGACTCTGAGGCAGATGATTTCAATTTAAGGCAGCATTTGGGGAGAATAGTGTTCCACTTGCTCATTTTTCTTGGTTCCCCGCACCTCCTAAACTTGATTCGATCAGTGGTGGATGAGAAATGCCTGTTTCCATAGCACCGCCACTGTGAACAAGGGAAAAATCAGCAACAGAGAGCAAGCTGTTTTCATTCAGAACAGGGCTCTTGAGTGGGTAAAGAAATGAAGGCTGAATTAACATTGAGCAGGCTCCGAACCCCCAATTCCCTGGTGGTTGACCATATGGGATCCCAGAAAAGGCATGGTACATGGGGGAGCACCAAAGATGATTACACCCAGGGAAACACACCTGCTCATTGCCTGGTTTCCATTAAACCAGCCTGATGTCTTTGGGCTCTAGGCCTGCTGGCCTGTGTTTATTTTCATGGGTGATGTTACCCGACCAGACTGATGAGTGGATGTTTCTCCTTTTCTTATGTTGTTTCCTGTTTAGTTGACTGTGCTCAATATTTCTGTGCATATTCATTTCCCATCTGATGCTGTCAAAAAGGACTGTGGTCGCTTTTTCATATTCCAAACCCAAGGCTTAGACATTGTTCATATCAAAGGGTGCAATCCAAGGTGCAATCAAAGAGAGGGAATCTTTGGGAGAAGTGAAGGGTTTCAGCTTAACCTCTACATCTGTTTAGAAGAGGCAGAATTTCTAAGGAGAAATTGTTGGTGAGACTTGGTGTCCCAGGCCCAGGTCAGAATGAGATGTTCAGCAAAGGGGTTTTTAGAAGGCTTGTTGCTTTGTACATTTTCAAGTCTGGGTTTGAGGATTTGGGATAAACTGACCTTCACACCTTTCTGAGGTTCTCATCCTGCTGGTTTCCTTGGAGATCCATATACCAGCCTAACTCTGGGCCTGGCCAGAACTAATGGCCCTGGGTTTGGAAATATCCCCAAATATAATCTCCTCCAAGCTTTTGCCCTTCACTGAGAACTCCACTGGGTCTTTTAAAGTATATTAAATCCATATGTTTCTGATTCATTTACACTTAACTCATCAGAATGTTCCCTTTTTTTATGAGTGATTTGTTGTCTTAAGATGCCTTTCCAGTCTTGTTTGTAAGCGTTTCTTTTCCCCTTAGAAACAAGACACCATGTGTTCTGAAAGCAAGAGTATAGGGGACCCTGGTGGTGGAAATGTAACTTTAGGTCTGAGTTTTGTTTGGTTCACAGAAGAAATACAGTGTTTCAGCAGAGCTGTTTGTCTTAAGTGTCAAAACACTTCTCTTTTTGCTCTCAGCATGAGATTCAGGGCAGATATCCATACTCCTCCTGCTAGGCTGGAAACTCAAGTGAGTGTTGTCTCTGAGTAGAAATGTAATCTTGAGCAAATCACTTAATCTCTTTTTTCCTCAAATCCTTCATCTGTAAAATGGGGATGCTATTGCTCCCTACCTCACAGGCTGTTGTAGTAAAAATGTATTTGAAACTGTCATAAAAACATGAGTCATACAGAATTAGCTGAAATTCCTTTGAACAGTGCCAAGCTCATGCATTGCTCTATCCTTTCCTTCATATGCCATCTCTGACTCACTTAATTCCAATTAATCCTTCAAGACTCAGTTCAGACATCATCTATTCTAAGATCTTCCCTACCCGCCAGCCTTGACCACCCAAGAACAGTCCATCTTCTCTGTGTCCCTAAAACATCTTATACCTGCCCCTATGGGCAGGCTCATTGCTTATATAAACTGACTTCCCCTCTATGAAACTGACATCTCATTGAGGGCAGTAAAGTGATATTCATCTTGGTATTTCCAAAGCCCAGGACAGAGTCTTCCCCACTGGAGTTGCTCAACAATAGTTCAAAATAAGGAGACAAAGACAGAAAAAGGAACATGATGCTGCCCATTCATTCTGTATTCATGATGAGTCCAGTTAACTCTATCTAGTTTTATGAAAAAGAGACAGATGGAAGTGATGCAGTGGATATATGATCCCCATTTTGATGTGGGGTAGAAAATGGTGAGGGACAGAAAGATACCACAGAGAACTTGGGATCTGAACTATAAGAGGCAAAACAAGTTTTGCAGAGAAGATGAAGAGATCATTTTGGGACATGGGGAACATAGCACCCAGGTGCAAATATCTGCAAAATGTTGCAAGCTTGGGCTGAAGAAAGTCTGGCACTACAGTTGTTGAAACACGGAGGGAAGACAGCGTGGGTCATATCATCAGAGGAAATATGGTCTCCTTGAGGTCTTGCAGTATAAACTGTCAGCCATTATCATTTTTTCTTTTTCTGGATACTAAAAGCATAAAGTTAGGTTGTTAATTTGAGACCTTCCCTCTTTTTAAATGTAAGCATTTATAGCTATAAATTTCCCTCTTAGTACTTCTTTTGCTGCATCAATCCATCAGTTTTAGGACGTTGTGTTTTCATTTTCAATGTTCTCAAGGTATTTTCCAATTTCCCTTGTGATTTTTTTTTCTTTGACCCATTGGTTGTTTAGGAATGTGTTGTACAATTTCTATGTTTGTGGATTTTCCAGTTTTCCTTCTGCTATTGACTTCTAGTTTCATTCCATTGTGGTTGGAAAAGATACTTTGTATAATTTCTATCCTTTAGAAGTCATCAAGACTTTGGGTACATGAGTAGCTAAGTTGGTTAAGCAACCAACTCTTGATCTCAGCTAAGGTCATGATCTCAGGGTCATGAGATCAAGCCCTGTGTCATGCTCTGCACTCAGTACAGAGTCTGCGTGAGATTGTCTTTCCCACCTTTTCCTTGCCACCCGCCCCCCCCCCCGCTACACTCAATAAATAAATAAATAAATCCTTTAATAAATAAGTTAAATTCATCAAGACTTGTTTCATGGCATAGTATATGGTCTATTCTGAACAATGTTCCATGTGCCCTTTAGAAAAATGTGTTCTGTGCTGCTATTGGGTAGAGAATTTTGTATGTATTTATTAGGTCCAATTGGTTTGTAGGTTTGTTCATGTCCTCTGTTTATTTATGTATCTTCTATATGGTTGCTTATCAATTATTGAAGGTAGGATATTAAAGTCTTCTATTATTATTGTAAAGGTGTTTATTTTTCACCTAAATCCTGTCAATGTTTGCTTCTTTATTTTGGAAGTCAGACTCTGGGTACATATAAGTTTATACTTGCCATGTGTTTGGTGAACTGACCCAGTTATCAACATATAATGTCCTCCTTTATCTCTTTTGATAGTCTTTGAATTAGAGTGTATTTTGTCTAGCATTAGTATAGTTACCTCTGCTTTCTTTTGGTTGCTATTTGCATGTTAAATATTTTTCCGTCCCTAATTTCAATCCACTTGTGTCCTTAGATCTACAGTGAGCTTCTTCTTCTTTTTTTTTTTTTTTAAGATTTTATTTATTTATTTGACAGACAGAGATCACAAGTAGGCAGAGAGGCAGGCAGAGAGAGAGGGAAGCAGGCTTCCTGCTGAGCAGAGAGACCAATGCAGGGATCGATCCCAGGACCCTGGGATCATGACCTGAGCCGAAGGCAGAGGCTTTTACCCACTGAGCCACACAGGTGCCCCTACCTACAGTGAGCTTCTTGTAAGAAACATAATGTTGAACACTGAATTTTTTTTTAATTCATTTTGCTAATGTATGCCTTTTATATTTTTTAAGGTGATTGGTAGTAGGGAAGGCCTTCCTGTATTTCATATTTTTTAAAGTGATTAATAGTAGGGAATGACTTACCTATGCCATTTTGTTTTTTATGTCTTACAGTTTTTTTGTCCCTCATTTCCTATATTACTATTTTTCTTTGCCCTTAGTTGATTTTTTTTTTTGTAATGACATGTTTTGATTCCCTTCTTATTTCATTTTGTGTATATTTTATAGGTATTTTCCTTGTGGTTATAATAAGGATTCTATTTAATGATCCCAAAATTATAACAATCTATTTTGAATTTATGCAAATTTATCTTAAATTACATACAAAAACTGTACTCCTATATAACTTCATCCCCCCAACTTAATGTTACTGAAGTCCCAAATTACATGTTTACATATGTGTACCCATTAGCATAGATTTATAATTACTTTTATGCATCTGTCTTTAAATCTTATCAAAAATAAAAAGTGGAGTTCTACAACAAAATTATAATAATGCTGGCTTTTCTATTTGTCCATGTATTTACCTTTGGCAGGCACCTATATAATATAGGCCTTTGAGTTACTTTATAGAGTCTTTACATTTCAACTTGAAGGACTCTCTTTAGCATTTCTTGTAGGGCACAAACAAGTGGTAATGAATTCACTCAGTTTTTGCCCATCTGGGAATGTCCTAGTTTCTCCCTATGTTGAATTCTCATTTAACAATATTTTTTGCTTTTAGGACTTTAAATGTGTCATTCCATTACCCTCTGTTTTCCAAGGTGTCTGAAGGAAAATTGGCTGATAGTCTGACTAAGATTGCCTTGTACATAATGAGTCACTTTTCTCTTGCTCTTGTCAAGAGTCTTGATTGTCCTTTACCTCTTTGGTTAGGTTTATTCCCAGGTATCTTATGGTTCTTGGTGCTATAGTAAATGGAATTGATTCTCTAATTTCCCTTTCTGTATTTTCATTGTTAGTGTATAAGAAAGCCACTGATTTCTGTACATTGACTTTGTATCCTGCCATGTTACTGAATTGCTGTATGAGTTCTAGTAGTTTGGGGGTGGAGTCTTTTGGGTTTTCCATATAAAGGATCTGTACTCAAGGACTATAGAACACTCATGAAAGAAATTGAAGAAGACACAAAAAGATGGAAGACCATTCTATGCTCTTGGATTGGAAGAATAAACATTGTTAAAATGTCTATACTGCCTAGAGCAATCTATACTTTTAATGCCATTCCGATCAAAATTCCACTGGTATTCTTCAAAGAGCTGGAGCAAATAATCCAGAAATTTGTATGGAATCAGAAGAGCCCCTGAATTGCTAAGGAAATGTTGAAAAACAAAAATAAAACTGGTGGCATCACGTTACCTGATTTCAAGCTTTACTACAAAGCTGTGATCACCAAGACAGCATGGTACTGGCATAAAAACAGACACATAGACCAGTGGAACAGAGTAGAGAGCCCAGATATGGACCCTCAATTCTATGGTCAAGTAATCCTTGACAAAACAGAAAAAATATACAGTGGAAAAAAGACAGTCTCTTCAATAAATGGTGCTGAGAAAATTGGACAGCTATATGTAGAAGAATGAAACTCGACCATTCTCTTACACCATACATAAACTCAAAATGGATACACCAAAGATAAACTCAAAATGGATAAAAGACCTCAACGTGAGACAGGAATCCATCAGAATCCTAGAGGAGAACATAGGCAGCCACAGCAACCTTTTTCAAGATATGTCTCCAAAGGCAAAGGAAACAAAAGCGAAAATGAACTTTTGGGACTTCATCAAGATCAAAAGCTTCTGCACAGCAAAGGAAACAGTCAAGAAAACAAAGAGGCAACCCACAGAATGGGAGAAGATATTTGCAAATGACAGTACAGACAAAAGGTTGATATCCAGGATCTTTGCAAATGACAGTACAGACAAAAGGTTGATATCCAGGATCTATAAAGAACTTCTCAAACTCAACACGCATAAAACAGATAATCATGTCAAAAAATGGGCAGAAGACATGAACAAACACTTCTCCAATGAAGACATACAAAAGCTATCAGACACATGAAAAAATGTTCATCATCACTAGCCATCAGGGAGATTCCAATTAAAACCACATTGAGATACCACCTTACATCTGTTAGAATGGCCAAAATTAGCAAGACAGGAAACAACGTGTGTTGGAGAGGATGTGGAGAAAGGGGAACCCTCTTACACTGTTGGTGGGAATGCAAGTTGGTGTAGCCACTTTGGAGAAGAGTGTGGAGATTCCTCGAGAAATTAAAAATAGAGCTTCCCTATGACCCTGCGATTGCACTACTGGGTATTTGCCCCAAAGGTACAGATGTAGTGAAAAGAAGGGCCATCTGTACCCCAATGTTTATAGCATCAATGGTGACGGTCACCAAACTGTGGAAAGAACCAAGATGCCCTTCAATGGACGAATGGATAAGGAAGATGTGGTCCATATACACTATGGAGTATTATGCCTCCATCAGAAAGGATGAATACCCAACTTTTGTATCAACATGGATGAGACTGGAAGAGATTATGCTGAGTGAGATAAGTCAAGCAGAGAGAGTCAATTATCATACGGTTTCATTTATTTGTGGAGCATAACAAATAACATGTAGGACATGGAAGTTGGAGAGGAGAAGGGAGTTGAGGGAAATTGGAAGGGGAGATGAACCAGGAGAGACTATGGACTCTGAAAAACAACCTGAGGGTTTTGAAGGGGCGGTGGTGGGAGGTTGGGGGAGCCAGGTGGTGGGTATTAAGGAGGGCATGTATTGCATGGAGCACTGGGTGTGGTGCAAAAACAATGAATACTGTTACGCTGAAAAGAAATTTTAAAAAATGGAAAAAAAAGAATCTTTGTTGTCTTTCAATAGTTTGATTACAATATGTCTCGTGTGGGTCTTTTGGACTTTATCCCGTTTGGAATTTGTTGAATTTCTCGAATTTGTAGACTCATGTCTTTCCTAAATTTGAGATGTTATTTCTTGAAGCAAGCTCTCCAACCTTTTCCCTCTTCTACTTCTGGGACTTCCATTATGTATAAGTAGTTTGCTAGGTGGTGCTCCATAAGTGCATTAGTATCTGTTCCCTTTTCCTTATTCTTTTTTTTCTTTCTGCTCCTCAGACTCAATAATTACAGATGTCCTGTCTTCAGGGTCATTGATTTTTTCTTCTTCCTGGTCTATTCCATTGTTGA
>NC_081557.1:79665940-79672609 GCF_022355385.1 Mustela nigripes | reverse complement strand
CAGAGATAAGGCCTGGGGAACAGGTGAAATGGGTGAAGGGGGGTCAAAAGTGCAAACTTCTAACTATAAAATAAATAAGTCCTGGATACATAATGTGCAACATAGTGACCAGAGTTACTAATAGTATATTATGTGTTTGGAAGTTACCAAAAGAGTAGATCTTATCATTTCTCATCACAAGAAAAAAATTATATGTGGTGATAGATGTTAATAGACTTATTGTGGTGACCATTTTGCAATATATACAAATGTTGAATCGTTATGTTTTATACTTGGAACTAATATGTTATATGTCAATTACATCTCAATATAAAAAATAGAATAAAATAAAATAAACTCTGGGGCACACATATCGGATTACCTTACTAAAATTTGAGAAATTCTGTATTTCAAAACACAAGTGGTACCAAGAATCAAATAATGGATGTGGACCTATATTAAAAATAGTTGTCTTTAGGGGCACCTGGGTGACTCAGTTGTTAAGCATCTGCCTTTGGCTTGGGTCATGATCCCAGGGTTCTGGGACTGAGCTTCATATTGAGCTCCCTGCTCAGCAGGAAGCCTGCTTCTCCCTCTCCACTCCCCCTGCTTGTGTTTCCTCCCTCTCTCTGTCAAATAACAAATAAAATCTTTAAAAAAATAGTTGTCTTTAAATCTTTTCAAAAAATAAGTGGTGTTATGTACTTTGAATCATATGCTTTATTTCTTTATATTCTCTACATTTTCAATACTTTCTATACAGTACATATATTATTTTTATAATTATAAAAATATATTAATAAAATATATATTCATCATAGATATTGCAGGACATCTATCTATCCATATACTTTTAATGTTAATTTATTACAGACAGTTGAAAGAAATAAAATACATTTCCCCTAAAAATTATACTACAGGGGCACTTGGGTGGTTCAGTCATTCAAGCATGATCTCAGGGTCCTGGGATCAAACCCTGCATTGGGCTTTCCACTCAGCGGTGAGTCTGCTTCTCCCTCTCCCTCTGTGATCATTCTCCCTTTTGCTCTCTCTCAAATAAATCTTAAAAAAAAATAAAAACAGTACTCTAAGTTAGGTTTTTCACCAATAGAAACTTTCTTCCCTCTTAATTATTCCAAACAAAACAAAACAACAGATAAGAATGAGTTACTGCATCTGAATTTCTTTCCCCCAGCCATTCATTTCCTTTAAGAAATAACTTGAAGCCACCTTGCTTGTTTTAGAGAGAATTCATGTGTCAAGTGACAATGCTTTTAAATCTTTTTTGCCAAGACAGAAGAGAATGAACAGGTATTTCCAGGGGCCTTAGGGCATAAACTCTGCCTGCTTGGTTCTCCAGGCCCATCTCAGGACCTGGCAGGAGTGAGTAAGTAAGTGCAAAAGTGGCTAAGTTAATAACTAATGTGTTTTATGGAGCATTGTCCAAAAGCAATCCTGCTTGCAATACTTTAAGGAGGAAATAAACTCACAGACACAGGGACCTTATTTGCATGTTTCTCTGAGAGTTAATCAGTAACTCCTAGAACCTGTAAATTTCTGGACAGTCAACCTAGGGGGGAAATAACAAAGCAAACAGCGGTTTTGAAGTCTTTGTCTTATATTCAATGCTTATATTTCTTTGGGGATAGCTTCTGCCATTTTGTTTTCTTCCTTTGAAGAAGGAAGATGTACGCTTCTTTATATGCTTGTAATTTTATTTTGTTGAAAGAAAAACCACGTCTTCTGGTTTTGCAGACTGGCTCTGTGCTGAGGAAGACCTTAAGTAATTAGCCAGGCACACTGAGCCCATGGATCAGCCCAAAGAGACAGCTAAGGCCTTCTCAGGTCTTTTTAAAGCATGCATCTTGCCTAGACCTGTGTGTGGCTTTTCTGTTGCCTCACATACTCAGCTACTTAGAAATGTCTTAATTGCAGAGTAGGCAGACCTAAAAGGACTTACTTCCCTGAAAGGAGAGCATGAGACAGGGGCATTTAGGCAGTTGGTTTATTTGGGAGGTAATTCCAAGTTGCAGAAATGAAGGATGGGAGAGAGTGATAAATAGAAGGTGAAAATGTCAATATAAGAATATTGGGTCAATGCTGGTTCTCTGAACTTTGGGGGCTCAATTTTCTTCGACTTCCTGAGAAGCATACAGGATCATCCTACTCCAAGAATTGCCCACAGAAAAGCTAGGAAGCCAGAGTATTTATTGACTGTAAATGCCCTCTCCTGAGGGCACTAACTTCTCCCCCAACTCCTCCTCTGAGCTGTGTATCCCAGGTCCAATGGGCTCCTGTTTATCTCTGAGGTATTACCTGGCAGGTAAGGCAGCAGTGGATTCTGCCATTGGTCTAAGGTAGGTGTGAGCTGGCTGACATGGTGCTCTGTGACAACCGGAGATGGTGATGTGGTTTGTGCAGGGCCAAAGGTGTTCACAGAATGGCAGTCATGCTACAGCCCCATTAGTTTATGTGCCTGTTCTACCAAAAAAAAACCCCAAAACAATGTAATTGTAGAATCTTATCTCTTCCCCATTTCTTTCACTTCCCTCTTTATCCTTGTCAAATTCCATTATTATTATTTTTTTAATCTAGTGATACTGAAGTGAATCCCATGCTTTTCTAAGCCACTGCTGTCATGTAAATTGTGCCTTGTTCACCTAGTGTCCTTGTGGCTGGTGATCAGAGATGGATATCTTAACCCCAAAGTAAAGTCCATAGCATATTCTTGGGCTCTCCAAGGTGACTTTTCATGGGTTAAAGAATAGCTATGGGTCTAGCTGGTAACTCTGTACTGGCTTGAATTAGCTTCTATATGGGAAATGCAATACAGAGAAGGTGCCCAGCAACCCTGTAAGCGTGACGTGAGGCCATTCATTCTGACTCTTTCCCTTAGGATTTCTTTTGGCTGAACAACAAGCTCTCTGGACCTTGCAACTGGAGAACATCACTAACATAACATAAACGCTGGGCAGCTGCTGGGAGCTGGAGATAGTTCATGATGAGCAGCTGTGTGAGGTTTGACCTTTGGGGAAAAGCAACACCAAATCCCACCACCATACACTGGTTTCCTTTTGGACTTAGTGCAAATGAGGCATAATGACAATTAAACAAATGTGTTTGGAGGGGAACAAAATTAAAAAGGCATTTCATTTGAAGTAAGGAGAAGGAGTAAAGGAGAGAAGAACTTTTATGGATGACAGTAGAGAGAAGCTTTCCTAAAACTGAAAGATATATAAACTATGATGAGTCATTAGCTTTATGAGAGTGGGAACTTTCACTTTTCCTTATGTGATTGTGTACTGTTGAAGTAACCCAATCTCCTAGAACACCAAAAAATCCTGGTGCAGTGCAAGTGTGGCTATATGGAAAAGAGGTGTTGAGAGGAGAGTCTCTGTTCTTAATACAGCTGGAGACACTGAGTCAGAAAGTTCGAGAGGCTTGCTGGAGTTGGATAGTTAGAGGCGAACAGTCAGGCTAAGATCATCAGGGAAAGGCTGTCAGGACTTGGGGTTTTAAATCTTAGAAGACTTTTGTTTTTGTAAGATCATTTGAAATTCCCTAAAAGCTGATCATATCACCATAATAAAAGGAACAAAAAATAATCCACATGAAAACATCAATCATAAAATGTTAGAAAGGCAAACACATTTGTGTGTCTGTGGATAATAATTTGCAAATAATTTTTGGTTTCCTTCTTTAAGCAATACCAGCTGTGGGCCTACTTTCTCAAACCAAGATGGGCTTGAAGAGAAGTAAGGAAAGTTCCCCCCAAAGACTCTAAGTGTGTCACAAGTAAAGCTACCATATTCTATTATTTTCCACCTCAATTCACTATAGTAATTTGGAGCCTAGAACAGTGGCATAATAAATGTTTGTTCGACTAAATGTTTCAATAGCCCTAAATCTACTTAGGTTATGCAAATTAAAATCATGTTTAATCTTTCCACTGAAGTTGAAATCACAAGTTCATTGTGTTTAGAAATAGTTTCTTAGAGGGGCACCTGGGTAGCTCAGTTGGTTGAACATCTGACTCTTGGTTTTGGCTCAGGTCATGATCTCAGGGTTGTGAGATTGAGCCCTACATCAGGTTCTATGATTAACATGGAATTGGCTTGAGATTCTCTCTCGCTCCCTCCCAACTCTCTCTCTAAAAAAAAAAAATAAATAAAACAAATAAAACCTTGAAAAAGAAAAATAGTTTCTAAGTTGACCAAAAAGCTTTAAACAGAGAACATACATGCTATTTAGTTTAATGATAGAAAGCTCTGGTGAACTCTGGTGAACTCTAGTGTCAGATCTAAATTTGTGGCTCCACCATTTACTAATTGTTTGACTGTGGGGAAATTGTTTAGCCACTTTAAAGCTTCGTTTCCTCAACTATAAAATGGGTATAATAACTATACGTAACCTAAGTCATTATGGAGATTAAATGAAATAATACTAATAGAATACTTAGCATAATATTTTGTAAAGAGAAAGCAATGCTCATTGTACAGTAATAATCAGTAATCAATATTCTCCTCTTCCTGTTCCTCATCATCATCTAGAACAGAGGCAGCTACACTATGGGCTACTGCCCATTTTTATAAATAAAGTTTTATTGGAACACAGCTATGTCTTGTTGTTTATATATTTCCTGTGGCAGTTTTCACATTATGGGGCAGAGCTGAGTCATTGTGACAGAGATTGTAGGGCTGTCAAAGTCTAAAATATTTAGTATTTGTCACTTTACAGAAAAAGTTTGCTGACCCCTGCTCTAGAAGCAAGAAAATCCAGGGAGATGTTTATACTTTTCTTGAGCTTCAGTTACCAGGAAATCATAGCTTTGGTGGAAAGAAACTAGATTAATGATCCCATAAAGCAAGAGAATATTTTGTTTCCTCATAGATTTCCAATATATATATTAAGGAACAGAGATGAACAAATGCTAAGAGAAAAAAGTGGGATCTTGAATACTTTACTTGAATACTTTACCCAAAGAGAATGAATAGAGGTAGTATCTTTTGGCTTAAAAGTAAAGGCCCAGAAGCAAGACAAGAAAGCCTAATGAGTTAGGGGGTGAATGTTTCCATAGGCAAAAAATGTGTCTTAATCTATTTTATTAAAATAGAAATTCCTGTTCCTGGGTCCAGAGATGTAATATGGAGAAGGTCACAGAGCATGCATAGCATGGAAGTATCTGCTCTCAGTAATAGATATAGTATTTATTACTAAAAATTTTCTCTTCTTTAAATCTGTAAGTGAACACAGTCAGAATACCATAGGGTTCCTGGTTTTCAAAACTGTCTTTTCAGACTCATAGCAGAGGAAAAAATCTTAAAATTCACATGGAATTTTAGAAAGTAGTGACTAAAATTGGAAACTTAGCAACAGATTGGAAAGAGAATTTTAAAAGAACAAAAACATCAACTCAAAAATTAGATTAAAAACTGCTCTAGGAATATTAGCAGAGAGAAAAGAGAAAGAGAAGGACCTTGCCTAAGGGTAGGGTTCTTTCAAAATGAGAGTCCAGGCTATGAGAAACCACAAGGATAGGGATTAGGGTTAGCATCAAGAAACTGCCTAGCCTCTGCCTGCCAGCAGCATCCTTTACTGGCGGTGGGGGGCTACACAAGACTGGAGCCAGGCTCCTACTGTCCTTTGATGAAAGAGCCTAAGAAGCTATCTTAGAGGAACTTCTTGTTTCCCATTGATCATCCAGAAGGAACATTGGGTGACCCCGAAATTTTGCTCAGTAATATTCAAACTACCTCACATATACCCACTTTTAATGCTAAGTGTGGGCATACTCAGAGAGTGGGGTCCTGGGCCACTTCAAGATCAGAAATGGTGTAGGAAGAAAAGTTGCCAGTGTCTGCATAGGGCTGAGAGGTGGTGCGGGGTACACATCAGCTCTAGATCTTCTCCAACACTAAGAATGCCATGGGCCACACCATGTGGGCACATGGAAGCTTTTAAGAAGTCAGTAAGAAATTGATATACAGAAGTTCCTGAGTATTTATCTTTTGTCTCTTAGATTGTTCTTCCATTCTACCATGCATAATAGTGATCACGTAAAGATTTGAGGACAATGCCTGCAGAACACGTGCTCAGTGCATGGTAGCTAATATTTTCCTTACTGAGAGCAAACTAGGAACTTTGGTTTTTACTGTTTAATAAAGAAAGTCTCTTTGTTTCTTTACAAAAAAGAAGCAAAAGCACTTAGTCTGAAAAGTCAGGGTAGCATTCAGATTCTCATCCCTGGAAAATCCTTATCCACATCAACCCCTTTCCCTCATTCTGTGATGAGCAATTAGGTGAGCCACTGCCCAGGGCCATTGATAAACTAAATGTGCACTACTCCTATCTGGTTTTGTTGTTGTTGTTGTTGTTGTTGTTCCTAATTCTTGAATCAATGTCCTAAACTTCCCCCATGTGAATATTTCCTCCACCAGCTCTTTCTTTTCCAGAAATACTATGCTTGCTTGTTGTGCATTTGCAGGATAAAAGAAACATAGACATTTAAATAATAATGTATTTTTTTTTTATAAACATATATTTTTATCCCCAGGGGTACAGGTCTGTGAATCACCAGGTTTACACACTTCACAGCACTCACCAAATCACATACCCTCCCCAATGTCCATAATCCCACCCCCTTCCCCCAAACCCCCTCCCCCCGGCAACCCTCAGTTTGTTGTGAGATTA
>NC_081557.1:79440265-79662940 GCF_022355385.1 Mustela nigripes | reverse complement strand
TCCGGCTAGCTGAAGCAGTCTCAGCTTGCTACTTCTCCGCCATCTTGACTCCTCCCCCCCTAAATAATAATGTATTTTTAAAGGCATAATGGGATTAGTTTAGGTAAAACAAGCCATCTCACATCATCTGCAAAAGAAAGCTAATAAGTTTTGGAGTTCATTGGGGAACCAGAGAATATTCAATTTTATGAGAGTATTAAGTTTTTATTGAATTACGTCTTCATTCAAAGCACTTTGGTTCATCTACCGAAAAGGGAAGTTTAACTCAGTGATCTTTGGGCTGGTAAAATTTAAACCACAATGAGAATATTTTGATGAATCAGTTCTTTTAACAAAGACTCTGTTGGGCCAGATATTAGGTGGTTGCTACAAATAACCAAAGCAAGTGTGTCCAGTGCCCTTACGTGGCCCAAATGCAGTGGAATGAATGGTGGGAGAAGACTCAGGAACACCAGGTTCTAGTTATGGTTTTACCCCTAATAGTTGAAGGTCCCAAACTTGTCTGGACTTTAGTTTTATCATCTACTAAAATAAGGGTATAAGCCTATTGGCGATTCCAAAATGCTGATCTGATATCAAGTTAGTTACTTAGAACTCTTCAGGGGAGATTGTTTTTAAAAATGCACATTTCTTAGCATAAATCTGGAAACAACTTAACTGCCCATCAGTAGGGGACTGGTTAAATAAGTTATGGTCTATCCAACCATAAGTGCCTTTTAAAAAGCATAAAGTAAATCTGCATGTGCTAATGCAGGAGGATCCCTACTAAGTAATATCATTAAGTGAAAAAACAAAACAAAACAAAAAAGTGCAGAGCAATGTATATAGGAAAATTCCTCTTCTGTAAGTAAACATGCATACATGGACATAGGCTTATTTATGGTTCCTGTTACTAAAGGATATACAAGAAACTGTTCAGTGTTTATCTTTGTAAACTCTAACAGCTCAAGAGCCAAGATGCCCTTCAACAGACAAATGGATAAAGAAGATGTGGTCCATATAAACAATGGAGTATTAAGCCTCCACAGAAAGGATGAATACCCAACTTTTGTACCATCATGGACGGGACTGGAAGAAATTATGCTGACTGAAATAAGTCAAGCGGGGAGAATCAATTATTACATGGTTTCACTTACTGTGGAGCATAAAGAATAACATGGAGGACACTGGATGAAAGAGAGGAGAAGTGAATTGGCCAAAAATGGAGGGGGAGACAAACCATGAGAGACTGTGGGCAGTGAGAAACAAACTGAGGGTTTTGGAGTGGAGGAGGGATGGGGGATTGGGAGGCCCTGGTGGTGGGTATTATGGAGGGCACGTATTGCATGGAGCACTGGGTGTGGTGCATAAAAAATGAATCTTGGAACACTGAAAAAAAAATAAAATTACATATTTAAGGTATTACTAGTAACAATGATAACATTATCAGGGCTGATTCTCCTTGTCTCTTCTGATGTCTTATTTTCTTTGTGACCTTCAATATTGATCTATGACTATCACAAGGAGGTAACATAAATGAGCAGAAAATGGATCTGCATTTAAATCATATGTTAATTGAGTGATCTTATTAAAGTAACTTCAGGTCTCTGGATCTCTGTGTGCTCACCATTTAGATGAGATAGTATGACCAGCTATAAAATTTGGCGGTTCTATTTTAACTTATACATAGTGTTTATAATTTATCAAGGGAGACACAGACACATAGAAACACACCCAAACAGGAAAATGAGTAAAGATGGCACATTAACTCTCAGCAAATACTTTAAAGCATTTTCTTTGCTAGTACCTTTCTATGGGGAACAGAAAAGAAATGACCTGTTCTTGGGATATTTTGTGATCTGGTATAAAAGATAAAACATATTTGCATGAAACAACTAGAGAATAATATGAGGTCACATATGAACAGCCATCATTCTCCCCTATTATGGTGCTCATGTTAAAATAGTAAGTTAAAATATTACTCACCTGAAACTCAAGAAAACCAGACTCAGCAATAAAAGTAAAACCCAAGTCCCTTGGCCACATTTACACTGATCTGTTAAATAAATGTTAGACAGATGATAGCTACGTTCCTAGGCAATGATAAAATTCCATGATTCTATAATCTCTGAGAGCAGATCCCAGCTGAAGAATTTATTTCCCCCTGGTACCAGATTCCTCCCTGTTCAGGAGTCTCCATTTCCAATTTAGGACTTTGACAACCCTGTATAACTCCTGTGCACAAAATTCCCCAAAGATAGAGCCAAAGGGAAGAACCTACATTAAGTCAGCCCCATTGTTTCTCTTGACTCCACCCTCTCTGGGCAATGCAGTGGGACAGGGAACTTAGCTGGGGGCAACCAGGTGGCTGTCTGGCCTGCTTGCTCACAAAGGCCCCAGTGAGAATGCAGACCAACACATCACAGGGGTTCTGGGCAGGTCAGACTTGACGCCTAACTTGACCCCATTGGCAGCTGAAGTCTGATAAAGACGTGATTGAACTGGGAATTTCTTCCTGACAGTTTAACTGATGGCTATAATTAGGAGGCCTGCACTGAGGGTATGGAGATACATAGACTCCATTGTAGGGAGGCTAAGTGCTAGAAAGGTCAAGGCCAAACTATGGTATGAAAGAAGCTCAAAGCTTTCTAATATGAGGGGGGAGTGAGTCTGTAAAGAAATGGGTTTACTGACCATGACCAAACATACCCATTTCCTGTCAGTTCCTGGACTCAGCATTGTCATCAATGGTAGGTCTTTGTAGTGGAGCTTTGACCCTCAAGTTGTGCCTTCAGAGACTAGCTCTATAAAGGTGGTGCAAAGAAGACGTACTTTTCAGATTGAGAGGTTATATGAGGCAGATCCCAGAAAGCAACGGGCTTTCTTTTCTTCTCCTAGAACACTCTCCCACATGAATAATAATATTGATGATGATAACAATAACCAAAACACGCCTGTAGATTTTGAACGTTAAATTTAATAAATATGTGTCATGTCTGTTTATGCTTCATTGTCAAAATGATGATTAATGAAAGTGGCTTTAGGCCCAAAACACTTCTGAGATTTTTTTAGGCCTTTTTCTTAGAAGCAAGAAGTCACAGTGTGCCAGCCATACTAAGATCCAACTTACAATGATCAAAAATAAAGTGAGTAATGGCAATAATGTCCTCATAAAGGAAAACAACAGCTCACAATTTGGACAGAAACTGAGGGAGTTGGGGAACCTCCTAAACCATGTAGCGGTTAGAGGCTGGACTTGAAAATATTCTTACCTGTTCTCGTTACTAATGAATTCATTTCCTGGTGAAGTTGGTAAAAAAAAAAAAAAAAAAGACATCTTGAAGGAGATTGATTAATCAAAGAATTAGATAATCACAGGATCGGCAGGGATTTGGGAGGCTACAGTGTCCAGAACTTACATTGTGTCTCCACAGTTCCTGCCACGTAGCTGACCCTCAGCTGAGGATCCTGGTGACTAGAAGCCCTACCTATTTGTAGCCTATTTCAGTTTGGGCAGCCAAACAAAACTCTTCCCAATATTGTTTCTCTCCACCTCTCAATGATCAGTCCCACTGTGTGTCCCTTAGGGTTCCATAGAACATAGCGACATCCCTGCTCTGTAGAAACTAGGCCCAGCTGCATGATTTGCAGGGTCCATGCAAAATGAAAATGTGGGACCCCTTGTTAAGAAATATTGGTAACAAGGTGAGAATTTCAAGATGGTAGCAGCAGTGCATTAAGGCAAGTCCAGAGCCTTTTTAGATGTAGGCCCCCATGGCTGCTCAGCTAACCACACTTCATGAAACTGTTTGTTTTTGAAAGGCTGCACTTGGTAGAAGGTAAATAGGATAGAACTTAATTTTTCCTCCACTCCTTTCTTAATTCCTTCTTCCTTCCTGAAGATTCTATAGAATGTTCTGGTCATTTTCAGATATTAAAAAGCGAGTATAGTCTTTTACCAAGCGCCAAACTCTCTTTTGACAAACTACCTTTGTCCTCACCTCTCAAAGCCTGCGTGGGGCTGGGAGGCCTGCCAAGACTGCTTCTCTTTGCCTCCCCCACTCTGGCCTATGCATCCTTCTTGTTCTTCATGTTGCCTCTGCCTCTTTCGGGGAAAGAGGTGGTGGGCAGGAGAGGCCTCCCAACTTGACAGGTGCAGGTGTGACCTGGCACAAGTATCCTTGGTGTTGAGAACCCAAGTACTTCCTCTTTTTTGCAAAGGGACTTTACCACGTTCCTCTGAGCTCCTCACACTGGGGACTTTCCACAGCAGTTTTCAGATGGGATTGTTGCCTTTCTTGGCTGGCTGCTTAGGACATTCTACCTGCCCAGGACAATCTTCTTCTTCTGGGGTCACCCACCCTCACCCCTCCCCACTTCAGTGGCCCCTTGGATAGAGTTCTTCAAGCTAGTTCATGGCTAGGCTTTCCCTTAGGGGCCATATTTGGACCTTGGGAAACATATTTTTGTCCGGCTTTTGGCACAGTGCACGTTGATAGAGCTTTCTCTTCCTTCTGCCGACAGAGCCTCACCCACCCCCACGCCCTAGCCTCTTTCTTCTAGACTTTCTTCCAAATGTGAGTTAGATACCAGCTCCACAATCCTCCCTCAATCCAAGGGACACATGTCAAACATGCTAGGAGGTTCTTTGAAGCTCCTCTTAGTTGGCCTGAACTGTGGAGAGCTTTAGCACACAGCTTTTTCCTAGAGAAACTTCATATTACTGTTCCTCTTAATGGATTCCTAATCTTTCCTGTCATTTGGAGGTGGGTGATGGGCTAATGCATGTAGAAAAAATCTTGGCCAAGAACCTGGCTTTAAATGTGGAGTGTTGACACCTATTGCATGTGGTGTGAGGTTTCGACAGAAACTGAGATGATAAGAGACGTTCCACTTTAACATCCTGTTACACAGCGAAGTGCTGTGAAACACTTGAGGATAACCTAACTATGGCTAAGGATTGAGTGTGTCCCCCCAGATTCATATGCTGAAACCCCAACCCCCAATGAGACCATATTTGGAGATGGGGCTTTTATAGAGGTAATTAAGGTCAAATGAGATAATAAGGATGGGAACCTGATCCAATAGGATTAGTGTCCTTATAAGAAGAGAACTGAGAGCTCTTTCTCTCTCTTTGTGAGGGCACATCTAGAAGGCAGCCATCTGCAAACCAGGAAGAGAGCCCTCACTGGGACCTAAATGGGCACCATGCTCTTGGACGTCCAGCCTCCAGAACTATGAGAAAATAAATGTCTGTTATAGAAGATACCCAGATGATGGTTTTTTTGTGAGGATGGCCCAAGAAGATAATACTCTGCACTGTCTTGGGTGCTATCTTTGTAATTTGGGCATATTTTGTTCCTTAGATCTTTCTCAGGAAAGCCACATCTCACTGCTCACTTCTCTGAATGGGCTCCAGTTTGTTTGCATAGCCGAGTGACATCTTTCACAGCAACTGGCCTCTAGCAGAAGATAAAAATGTGTTTAATCACCTCACCCTTGAAACCTCTTTAAGCACTTTTTAAATATAAATATGTGATATGAGATAAGAAGAGATAATGGTGATATATCTAGGCTTGTTCTCTTAACATTATTTAGATGGTGGTTTTTGACTCATTTATTTATTGTCTTATTTTCTCTCTTGTATCCTTGCTACATTTTTTTAATGCAATTGCAGAACTTACATTTACAACTTTTTTTTTCTTCTTCTTCTTTTTTTTTTTTTTTTTAGATTTTACTTATTTTGATGGAGAGAGAGAGAGCAAGCACAAGCAGGGGAAGCAGCATGCAGAGGGAGAAGGAGAAGCAGACTTCCCGCTGAGCAGGGAGACCCACATGGGGCTCTATCCCCAAGACCCTGAGATCGTGACCTGAGCTGAAGGCAGCCAAGTGACCCACTGAACCACCCAGGTGTCCCTATTTACAACTCTTTTAGTTAAATTTCTTTCAGATTCAGTCCTTTGTTCCAACATTCATTGATTTATTCAAAATAGTTTATTGATCTTAAAGTATCTCCTCACACAATACCTATTAATTGCAAAGGGAAAATAGTAATTTTACAATAGAAAACCTGGCAGACACCACCTTAATTAAATGATCACCATCAGCATTGCAGGGGTAAGTCACATAAACAATCAAGTACCTCATGATAGGATGCATGGAGAAGAACAATGCGTCACTCTGCGGTCTTCTTGCCAAAAATACATAACCTCCATCTAACCTTGAGAAAAAGACCCAAACTGAGAAACGTTCTATAAAATAACTGATCAGGAGTCTTCAAAAGTATGAAAGTCATGAAAGACAAAACGGGACTGAGGAACATCTCAGGTTGTAGGAGACGAAGGAGACATTACAGCTAAATGCAACATGGGATGAGGTGAGGAAAAGGACCCTGCGGGTTTGATGCTGACACTGATGTCAGTGTGTGTTAACTCAGTTCTGACATTATCTACCTTGAGAGAGCATAAGATCCCACAGGTTAAGGGCCCAGTCTCACAAGGCACCCAGCCCTCCACCCACCCAACTTCAGATCTTCAGATGTCAATTGAAAGTCCAAGTTGTGACCTGTGTTTCTGACAGTTGGGCAATAGTTTGGAGGTTACCAGGACCCCTCCTATGGTTCCATTAGTTTGCTAGAGTGGCTCACAAAACTCAGAGAAGCATTTGCTTACATTTAGCAGTTTATTATAAAAGACCATAACTTAGAAACAACCAAATGCATAGATGTATAGGGCAAGGTATGGGGGAGCGGTATGGGGGTTCCAGGCCCTCTCCAGGCAGCCACTCTCCCAGCACCTCCAAGTTCACCACCCTTTGGTTTTTATAGAGGCTTCACTGCATAGGCACAAATGATTAAATCATTGGCCATTGGTGACCAAACTCAATTTCTGCCCCTTTTTCCCTCCCTGGAGTTGAGGGGCAGGGACTCAAATTTCCAACCCTCTAACCACAGGGCAACCAGTCTCCATCCTTTGTGACCTCCTCCTTTGCAAAGGCCGTCTTATTAACATAACAAAAGGCATTTCTACTGTTTTCATCAGAGGAAATTCCATGGATTTTAGGAGCTCTGTACCAGGGATGGGGATGAAGACCAAGTGTATGTTTCATATTATAAAGCACAACCTCCCAGTGGGAAAATTAGTAAAATTCAAATGAGATCTGTAGGTTACTTAAAAGTCCTGGGTCAATGATATCTTGTTTTCAATAATTTTACTATGATTTTATAAGATATTAACATAAGAGGAAGACGGGTGAAAGATACATGGGAACTTTGTACTGTTTTTGCAACTTTGAGTTTATCATTTCAAACTAAAAGGGTAAGCAATAAATTTACTGTCTATTCTACACCATTCTCTAAGCTGAGGAGACGTAGTGAAGAAGACAAAGACTCTGCCCTCGGAGGCTTAGAGTTTGGTCCACAATGGGATGAGTATGCATGGATTTTTAGTAGGACATTAAGTTGAGACAGGCTTTTGTGTACAGTGCAATGAAGAGCACATTAGAAGATCAGAGAAAGTGGAAAGTAACATCTAAGCTGAGGCCTGGAGTTTGGGTAAAAGTTACCCAAATAGAAGAAGGGCCTATGGAAGGGAGATGTGGGGAATCATCAAGTCCTGTGTGCACTGCTGGGCAGGAAGGGTTGGAAGTGTGTGCGACCTGGGCAAAGCCAGGGAGGGTGTTCATGACAGTGAACAGTGACGTTGGAGCAGAAAGTGGGGCCAATTCATGAGAGGTTTCCTGATGCCCTGCTGAGGATCTGGGAACAGGAAGCCATTGAGGAATTTCAAATGGGGCTTTGAAGTGAGAGTTAAGATTTAGGGAAAGCACTCTGGCTGTTGAGTGACTGACTAACCCAAGACCAGAAGAGGCTGGGACGCTAGCTGGGTTCGGGGACTGTGGCCTGAACGGATGTGGAGATCAGCATACAATTCAGCATCTTTGTGAATTCCATTTCTCCCTCCAGAAGAGGAAAGGAATTATGTGAGTGCCCACTATGAGCTGGACAATTTATTTACATCCCTCACTTACCATGCCTATAAAAAGTGTACGTGCGTGATCCAGCTGTCCTCATCTTATTCGTGGGTAACTGAGGCTCTGTAAACATCGGTGGTTGGCCTCTAGTCAGGGAGGAGTAAACAAATGACAAAGCCAATATCAAGCCCAGGCCTGCACGACCCCAGCTCTTCCTCTCTTTATGGTAACACATTACACAGAACCGGATGAACCATCAATCCCTGTCAGCGTCACGTCTCCATCTCTGGCAAACCTAGAGCAAAGGAATCTCTGCCAGCACCCACTTTCGGTCAGCCACATGATACACACACACAAAGAGCAGGCAGCTGTTACTCCTCTGGGACACCTCCGTTCCCCTGCAGGAGGAGCTGGGCACACACAGGCCACATGGGGTGAGTTCTCCTTCACAGCAGGGTCAGAGCACCGGACCCCCACGTCCCACAGCCACTCTGCACTCAGGCTTCCAAATGGGCCAACTGTTTATATATTGCTCCAGTTTGAGATTTATTGAATGATTTTACATTATTTCTTATTTAGATTTGTGCAATTTTTCTTTTTCACACTCGGCTTTGTTTCATGTTCAACTTGAATCTGGGTTCAAAGTGTTTCACAAGATGGTCTTGGATAGTATACTAAAGAGATCAAGAAAATCAAGGATATTCAAAAAAAATTCAGCCTTAAATAATACAATTTTATGTCATGGTTCAGTCTACAAAAAATTCTCATGTTGCCTCTCTTCTCTGCATGGGGTCATCATTATATCTCCTCGGCTTTTTAAGGTGAGGTTCTGGATGTCTAGCCTCAAGACCTGGTCTTTGAGTCCTGATGCCTTATTTCCCCCTCACTCTTCTTGAAACCTCTCCTCTCATGCTACATCATTTTCTAGTTCTTTTCATTTCTTTTGGTCCGTGGCGGTCCCTCACCACACAGGTGCCCACCATGGCTCCCTTCCACTGACCCTCGGAAAGAAACACACTTCTCATGGAACGATTTCAGTCCAAACTTTGGGAATCTACTTAGGTCCCCGAGCCTGTGGTGGATATAGTGCAGGTAGTTTGGGTTCTAAACAGCACAATGATAGTTCTTGTCAGTTTAGTTCTCATGAGAAAATGGGCTTCTGCCCCTTCCCAGCCCCAGTTGCAAAGAACAATAACAGAACAAAAATCCTCTGTGGGAGTTCTTTCAGGAAAAAGCCACTTAACAAGAGAACACCTTAAGGAGCATTTTAGTTTTCAAAATGGAGGTGTTTAATATCTAGAAGCACCGTCATTTCTTATGTTGCCAGATTCTCTGGGTTATTTCTGCAAGACCTCAATGCTGAGGTGGTTGTTATGAGTTGTTAGGGCAATCCTATGGGTACATGGCAAAGGAAGATTTTATACAACAGTCTGAGCAGGTCCTAGGCAAGAGGAGAAATCTGCTTTAACTGAAAGGAAAAGATTTCTAACGGCCAAAAGTTTAGGTGCCGTGCTAGCAGGGGTGAAAGATTTTGTGCGGGAGGCCCCTGCCTCCCGAGCATTTCTGTTTTGTTCTTATGTGATACAGACTTCAGAATTTTCTAACCCTTCCATGTAGCTTGTGCCAAATACTATAAAGAGTACACGGGGGGTTGGAGACTTGCCCCGGCATCGCTCTCAGAACAAACAGTTGAGCAACTGTCTTCAGCAGTGGTGCCCATTTCCTGTAGGAAAATAGAAGAGGAGTGGGATCAAGTGGGCAGCCTGCAGATCCTTCAGCACGGGCTTGAGTGCTGGGTTTGTCAGGGAGCCCTCAGCACAAAGCTGGTGCCCAGTGCTGACTTCCTCACGGATAAGTCCGCAATGGGAAAGAATCAAACAAGGATTCTACCTCTCCAACAAGCAAAAACATGAACAGGGAGAATATCACCAGTTTGTACAAGCATTTTCCCCAAGATCCCAGTGCCTTCTTGTCCCCAAAAAGCTGGGGTGCCTTACAAAGCTGCTGTTTTCCAGGAAACAGATGGTATTCTCATTTCTCTATCCTTATTTATTCAATAAAGATCTGGGAGAGAGAGTAAAAGTAGATAAATGTTATAGGCTTTAGCATCAAACACACCTGGTTCCCTTCCTGGCTCTCTCACTTGCTGGCCACGTAACCTTGTGGATATCCTTTAATAATGTCGAGCCTCTTCTTTTCTCATAAAGCAGAAATAGCACAGGTTAACTCAAAAGATTGCAGTGTAGACACTGGGGTCATGTGGGTCCTGTGCTCCTCACCGTCACTCAGGGGCCCAGGCTGACTAAGCAGTCACCACCTCGATGGGGCCAGTTGGCTAGCAGAAAGAAAAAGAGAGCTCGGAGGGGTTTCATTAGCCTTTCATTAGCAGGCTAGGTGGGTAACAGGGCCATTGGCTTCTGATTGGCTGGAACTGGTCACACGGTGCCACCCACCACAAAGGGCCTGGGAAGTGCAATTCCCGCAAGTGCCAGGAAGGCAGAGAGCCGGAAATACTTGGCAATTAGTGCAATGTGTGAAGTACCTAGCACTATGACTGGCATGTTCCAAACACTCCAACCACGCTAGCTGTATTTGAGTTTGGATCTGTTACATATAAAATCTTGTTTATGTATTACTTTAGTATATTCATAAGTGTTAATGGCTGATAATTAATTAATGTTAGTTAATGATAATTAATTATGATAATTAATTAATGTTAATTAATGTAGGATGTTCTTCCTTTCAGAAGTACCTACAGTTTAATAGAAGACATGATATTACAATTCAAGAAATGAATCTTGCTGGGAGCTCATGGTGGAAGGATTCAGATTTCCTGGAAGAGGATGGATCTGGACCAGAGTGAGATGTTTGGGGAGCATCTTAGTCACAAGCAGCTGGGGTTGATTTTCATGGTGCTGCACAGAGCACCTGAGTTCTCTGCTTTGGGTCAGGGAATTATTTACCATTCACACATTTGTTCATTTATTCATTTACTTTCTCATCAAATGTTTATTGAATGCTTATATGTGCTGGGCACCCAGAATATGTCTTTGAAGAAAGCATAGACGCTGCCTTCATGAGCTTGTACTCAGTAGGAGACACTGCAGGACAACAGCCACAATGAGCACGTATATAGCAAGTAGATGGGGAGATCTGTTCTCCACAAAGGAAGCCAAGTAAGGAGTGTCTGGCATCCAGAGCTGCAGAGGGCAGAATATGTTGCCCTTTTATCTGGGGTCGTCAGAAAAGGACCCGAGGGAGCAGGCTCCATGAAGACGCAGGAGAAGAGCATTCCATGTAAGGATCAGCCTCCATGGCTCTGAGGGGAGAACCTTCTGGGCCCACCTGAGGAGAGCGCGGATGGTGTAACAAACAAGACCAGGGGACTGGGGCACGGGGCTTTCGTCTTGCTTCTGGGGCTGATCTGCAACAGTTCCAGGAGCGCCCTGATTGTGACAATGGGCTGGGAACTAAACTGCCTTGATTTGGATCACTGCTTTGCCCCTTACTAATGAGATGAGCTGGGCAAGGACCTTAACCTTCCTAAGCATCTGTTTCACCATCTGCCAGTAGGGAACAAACCTCAGGCTCCCTGCCCTTTCTGGGACAATGAAGTGGACTGATTCACATGGAGTATTGAAATCAAGGCCTGATGTCCTGTGAGCCCTCTTTGATGGTAGCTGTTTTTACTAGAGCAAGTTGCTTCCCTTCCTGGGGTTCGGTAGCATCATCTGGAGAGATGGTCTCTCTAGGCTCTCAACTCACAGATTCTTTGGAAATCTGATGCTAATTTACATGTTCTTCTTTGGACTATTTGCATGCCATGTGTTCCAGTCTCACAGATTTTTTTTTTTTCCACAATCTGCCCCCATCACTATCCTTTTATTGGACTTAGTTTCTTTCCAGTGATGTTGAGTATGGGGTCCTCCATTTGTTTTTGCCAGAAGCCCCTTCTCTCTGCCTCCCTGGTGGGCTATATTCCTTCCGAGAACTTTACATACTTCAATACACTTAGCTGATTAAAAACATTCTTTCCATAAACATCAATACACTGGCAAGGATTTTGGAAGAAAAACTTAAAAAAAAATGAAATTTCAGGCTGTTTTCTGTTTGGAAACTAAGCATCTGGGAAAGATGCCATTTTAACTAAGGGTATGTCAAGTCACAGGTCCACTCCACAACATCGTCCCAGATGCCGACACAACATTGAACGTGTGCCCTAGCCATAATGTCCATACAGTAGTGCCTTTGAAAATCTCTCCTCTCTCTCTAGAACTCATGGTGCACTGTGTGCCCTGTCAGTGCTGGTGACCAGCTGGTGCTCATTCTAGAACAGGGGGTTTTAGGATGAAAACTGAAGCCAGAAACACCCACTCTGAGACATAAACCTCTGTTTGTAGCCTTCAAGGTCACAGAGTGAGTGAATGCACTAGGTACCAGTGATGCTGGACTTGCCTTCCCCGGAGGTGGTCAATTCCAAAAGCAGTCAGAGTGAAAAGGCGAAGACATGCAGTTAGATCAGAAAGCCCAGACAGAGTGCCAGCATCACCATCTATGAGCTGCGTGAGCTGGGTCTTTTATTTCTCATCTATAAAACATGAGTACATAGCTTTGGGGTTTTTTGTTTGCCCAATGCAGGGCTCCATCCCATAACCCTGAGATCACAACCTGAGCCGAAGTCAGATGCTTAACCAACCGAGCCACCCGGGTGCCCCCATACCTTTGTTTTGCTAAATAAATGACAATATATATTTTATAAGTTGGTGACTTATAATCTTTCATTAATAATGTGCATTATTATCTTGCTAAATAAAAATATGGCTGCTCTTCAACTTAACAAGTTCATATCCTAATGAGTTTGTTGTACTCCTTGATCAGGAAGGAAAGAGAGAACCATGGTGCCTAGCTGTGACTTCAAGTCAAGTTACAACCCAGTAGAAGGTGGACACTGGGGACACTGGGTGGCTCAGTCAGTTAAGCTGAGCATCTGCCTTCGGCTCAGGTCATGATCCTGGAGTCTGGACCCAGGACTGAGCCCCATGTCAGGGCTCCTGGCTCAGCAGGAAGTCTGGTTCTTCCTCTGCCCCTCACCCTGCTTGTGTGCACTCTCTCTCTATTTCTCTCTCTCAAGTAAATAAATGCAATCTTAAAAAAGAAAAAAAAAAGGAAAAAGAAGGTGGATGTTGTTCCAATGTCTCTCCCAACCCTCCCTCACCTGTGGGGGTTACTCCTTTATCTCCAAATGAGTGCAGATTTATGCACCTATGAATAAACAGATGTATTAGTGACACCACTGGTCTCTGTAATTCTCCCTTTCTCAGAGCAGGTGGCCCACAAAGCCTGTAGAGGGACCTCTGGACAGGGTCTGCAAACACCAACTGCCTGGCCCCTGTGTCCTCATCCAGCTCCACTTTCTAACATACTCATTTAGACAAGAGCCACACTCACCACCGGGCTCTTTCCTGCCTCTGCCTTTGCCCTGGGTGCCCCTCTGCCCTTCTAAACCTTCTTTACCACCATGGCTCCCATTCAGCTCTGAGACTCTCTAGGATCACCAGGAACTCTTCACCCACCCACCAGGCTGGTGAAGTCCTCTTCCTGTGTGCTTCTGTGTGTGCCTCCCTCCCTACACTTCCTTTCTCTACCCTTGACTTTCTGATGATATGCGCCCCCCCCCCACCCCCTGCACACAGTGGATTTGTCAAGAACATGGGTTTTGTCTTTCTTATTCCCAAATCCTAAGCCCACCTGACACTCCTAAATCTTAAGTTATGTTGGTTGAATGCATGGAAGGTGGAGGAAGCTGTAGGGGCAAAAGAATAAGTGGTTTCCTTCAAGCCCTCCCAGCAAAACAGCGGGGCAGTCAGAACTAGAACCCAAGAGTTCTGATAATTTCCTCCAGAGCTTTCTTATTGAATCAGGCTGGCTGGGACTTGGCTTTAATCTCAGAGTCGGGTAGCGATGTTTGGCTGGGACAGCATAACATCCTATCTAGGGGTCACCTGAGGCTGCCTGTGTGTCCCCCAAACTGGTATGCTCACAGCCTGCCTAAACTGGAGCCGCTCCCTTCTTGAAGGTTAAGGCAACAGCGCCACCTCCTGGCCTCAATGCCTCTTGTCCTAACCTGACTTGGGAGGTCTTGGGCGCACTCTTGTGGCCTTTCGAGGTTGCAGCGCAAAAGCGACTTGGTTATCCTCAGGTCGTAGCCAAAAATGATGACCCCAGGGAACATTTCCACCATTGATGTTTGAGTCAGTCTGTGAACCCGTGCACTGCAACCAAGCCCAGAGAGCAAGGCTTTATAACAACTCAGGATGCAGACAACCAGAGGCCTGTAAGTTGCCATACACAGGGGACATGGAATGCTCCCTGGGGGCATAATGTGCAGAGAGCTCCTCTGAGTCGCACATACAGCAGTGAAATGGTGGTAGGTGGCATGGGAAGAATTATGGAAATGGTGGGAAGGAATGGGTAGCCAGAAGAAGTGGAAGGAAAGGAAAGGAGATACTACCCTGACCCGCCACATCCTCCTCTAGGCCTGAAGTCACTAACAAGGCCTTTTAAGAAAATCAAGCTGGGGTATAAAAAGCTTTTCCCCAGAACAAGCTCCGCGGCATTTCCAGTTACCTCTGTTTGAACTGTTCAGATGCATACTCAGCCCCTGAGTCTTCTCTCTGCTCTGTCGTGTTATTGACAATCATTGACGGCCCTGGCTGAGGCTCAGCCTTCGGCTCCTATGTCAGTCATATAAGAATCTCAGTGTCTTCGGAACGTGAGTCCAACTTGAAATACACTTCCTTGAAAGGCTTATTTTGTTTTGGGACAAGTCTCATACCAATCTGTCCTGCCAAGAAATTATTACTGTTGAACTGTTGGTTTTCATTGCTGTCAAACATAATATTACAAGAAGAGCAAGGGGGCAACCACCCTCAAGGGCCACCTGGGAGAGAAGACTTTGGATAGGATTTTCTTGGAACCCTCAGGGGAATTAGGGGAAAAAAAAAAAAAAAAGGAAATTGAGAATGGCCGTTTGTCTGATTAATACCAGGGCCTACATTCAGCTGAATTGCTAATTAGTGGCGCTGAATGGTTCCAGGCCATTTTCAGTGACCTGCAGTCAGCATTACACAGGTGTCTACAGAGAAGGCCAGATGAAGACCTGGAACCCCAACTGTAGCTTAGCTATGAACTTATACCTAGATTTCCTCTTTATTCCAGGAAATGGTCCTGCAGGGTCCTGCCTGACACACAAAGATTGGGAAGAATAAAGAAACAATGGTTCAGTATTTGTGCCAGTCTGGGCTACTGAAGGGACACTGGACCTAATCAGTGCAGACCATTCCTTTTCAATAATGCCTCTGAAAACACTCAGAAGCATGAAGAGGTGAAATTTTATGTGACTAGCCTTGTTCTCTTGTCTGGTTTTTGACTCTAATAAAATTATTCAAATGCAAAACCAGTAGAAAATTGATAACTTCAAGTTTGTTCAGATGAATTAATTGTCACATCAGGCCAAGTCCTAGGAAGAAGTCAGAGATATTAACTTTTCAAGTGCTTTTCCCATTCATTTTTCCCTCTTTGGGACTCCGTTTCCTACTCTGTACAATTGAGAACTGACCTCCTTTCAAGGACCTTCCATAGTTCTAATGCTCTTTGGTTCTTTATTTTTTTAAGATTTTATTTATTTGACACAGAGAGACCCAGTGAGAGAGGGAACACAGGCAGGGGAGTGGGAGAAGCAGGCTTCCCACTGAGCAGGGAGCCCCATGCAGGGCTCAAGCCCAGGACCCTAGGAACATGACCTGAGCTGAAGGCAGATGCTTAACAACTGAGCCACCCAAGTGCCCCTGCTCTTTGGTTCTTTGAAAGGAAGCCTTGTGTTATCGCATGGCAGACTATATGTTACATCATTAGCCAGAAAGGTCCTTACTTTATACAGAAATGTTTGTTTGCTCATTCATTTTCCCACCGATTTCACTAACAAGTATTGAGGACCTCCCATCAAAGTGCTGAAGGAGCCTGAAGCAGGTGTGTGGCACCAATCACATGAAAGGAGCAGACACTCCTGGTTCTGAAGGAGCCACAGGCACTCAGATGCCCGGCGGAGCAGAAGGAACCAATCCAGTGTGAACCCCGATTAAAGGGCAGGCTAAGGAGGGGAAGACTCTTCAGTCCAGGAAGGAATGAGCGCTGGGAGGAGGCAGGAGCAGGCAGGGCCTGTTTGGAAAATGACTTGGTTGTAACAGAAGCGTTTCAGAGCAGAGCCAGGGAAGGATAACCAGGTGAATAGGCTACCAAGGAGGAAAGGACCCCCTCCCTGCCCCCAGGGCTGGGTAGGAACTCCAAGATAGTTCATGATCAAAGTGGTTAGGACTCTGATGACCTCTATTACTCTAGGAGAGGGCTGCTGGTTTCCCCTGGGGGCCTCATCGTCTCCAAGGGCTGAAAGGGATGGTTACCTCATAGGCCTCCAGGCCCCACCTGCCCTGTGGGAAGCAATCCTGCCCTCAGGGGCCCAGGGAAGGACGGATGGAAGCCTAGCCCTGCCTTTAGCACCCCATCTTTCTCCACGTGGAAGGCTGTTTTCTGAGTTCCAACCAAGCCCCTCAGATGCATCGGGGATCACCCTCCTACAAATCAACATGACCTGTTGCAAAGAGGAGCCTGTCTGTATCCTGGCTTCTGTTTTCCTGTGCCAACTCCTGGGTAGGAAGCTTTGCGAGACTGCAGTTTACTAGGGCACAGATTGGCATCTGGGGCCTGAGACCCTCTGTCTGCTGGGAACCGCAGGTGAGAAGTACTCACCGGGCCAGATTCTGACTGTGCCCGCCAGCAGCACCCTGGTGCCTGCCTGCTGCCACTGTCTATGAGATAATGTCTCTCCATTCTGGGACTGTGACATAGCTACCTCAGACCTCCGTGGCCGGTGCTCACATTCCAGGCCTGAGACCAGTGTGACAGCAGAGAAACCTGAGCCTCGAGGGGACATTCTCAGGCTCAAAAATCACAAACCCGACAGGGAAAGGCATTTGATCAGAAAACGACACCATTCAGGTTATTTTAATGCCCTGGATTTGTGTTGCCCTTTAAGTGGAGCCCCTTCTGTCACAGGACTTTGGTGCCAAGTGACCCTGGCAGATGACTTTCACTTGTTTTTAATTGTAGAGCAAGGTCACGTCTGGTCTGGCTATGCTGTGAGGGGTACGGATTGTGGACAGGAGGGCGGGTCTGGTTCAGGTCTGAGTCTTCCACACACACAGTGTGCGCTCAGACAGTCGCACGGGCCAGGTTCTGAGGCTTTGCGGCAGCCAGCCCGGATGAGAGCGAGGGGACCTTTCTTCCCTCCCCAGCCCCTGCTCTTCCCCCCACAGACAACTCCTGAAACCTCTACTTTGTTCTGTCATTGTAATGATAAATGCCATCTGGGCAAGTTCTTCGAGCATCTTGAACAATTGTCAATCAATGGGAGAATGCACTATTGGCCCATCAAGCAATTAATCAATTCATGTATCAAGAACTATTTATATACCTGCTATTGACTGAGTATTTTGCCATGTGCAGTGGAGAATACACACCTACACACAACATAGTCAGTACTCTCAAGGTACATAATAAAAGCACAAAAAGCAAGACTTGTGCTCCGAGAGCCATAAATAGTCAAAATATTGAATCATCTGGCACTAATGATAATTGCAGTTGGAAGGAAAAGAACAGAGGCTATCCCAGTGGACAGACATTAAGGAAAGGTGTGGAGATGGCAGTAAGCACGTGCCCATTGCAATGAGCCATCTGAAAACCTTTGCTCTCTTAAGACTGAAGGTAGAAGATCCTTTCCCTGGAAGAGTGGGAGAGTCTACCTTCAGCCGGTCGGTAGTATTTCATGAGACTGCTTGGTTTATAAACTTTTAAACACTTAAGAGCAGTATGGTGTAATGGTGGAAGGACTAAATGGAGTCCAGAACACATCAGTTCTAGACTTCTCTAAGAGAGGCTTTGGATGGGCTTTGTGCTTAAACTCTGTAGGCTGTAGGTGCTCATCTGTATAGTAAGGATAATATTAATGTAAGGAAGCAGAAACATCATGGAGCTAGAAGTTGGAAGACCCAGGTATTAGTCTAGGCTTTGCCAATGATAATGACCATTATGATACGATGTGTTAGATTTTTTTAAAGATTTTATCTATTTATTTGACACAGAGAGATCACAAGTAGGCAGAGAGGCAGGCAGAGAGAGAGGAGGAGGCAGGCTCCCCGCTGAGCCGAGAGCCCGATGCAGGGCTCTATCCCAGAACCCTGGGATCATGACCTGAGCCGAAGGCAAAGGCTTTAACCCACTGAGCCACCCAGGCGCCCCTGTTAGATGTTTTTTTAAGGATCCCTACCCAGTCTCTGTGAGGAAATTGCCATTATTATTCCAATTTAATGGATGAAGAAACTAAGGCACAGAGATTTTTTTTTTAAAGATTTTATTTATTTATTTGACAGAGAGAGGTCACAAGTAGGCAGAGAGGCAGGCAAAGAGAGAGAGAGGAGGAAGCAGGCTGCCTGCTGAGCAGAGAGCCCGATGCGGGACTCGATCCCAGGACCCTGAGATCATGACCTGAGCCGAAGGCAGCGGCTTAACCCACTGAGCCACCCAGGTGCCCAAGGCACAGAGATTTTAAACAATTTATCCAAGGACACAGACCTAATCATCAGTGGGAGAGCTAGGGGGCTATTGTCAGAGCCGATTTCTTAATCCTGGTTCTTTTGCCTCTTGAGAAAATGGGCAACTGGTCTTGGGCAAGAGAAAAACTCTCTATTTCAGCTTCCTCTTTCAGTAAAATGAGGATGCAAATAACTTTTCAAATTAACTTAAAAAGTGTCAGAATCTAAAAAGGATATTGGATATGATATACTTTGTAATTTTGAAAGTCCTATATATGTGCCAGGTATTACATTCCTCAGAGAAATAATAAAAAGCTAAAATGAAATGGTTCATGGAAAATAATTTGGAAAATGAAAAATAAAGTGTGTACTTTGATTATCAATACTGCCATTGTCCTAAGGGTGATGGAGATGAACAGGTCTTTGGACTCCATGAAAATTTGGGGATGTAGTTTATTTCTTAAATCTATATGGCATACTTATATCAATTTGATTTGGCAGGCTTAAAGAGGGAACATGTAGGATAGGAACTTCATGTACTAGGAGCTGAGAGAGAGGCAAGACATTCCTCTCAGAAAGAATTTCTCAAAGCTTCTTTCCTTCCTTCCTTCCTTTCCTTTTCTCTCCTCCCTTTCTTCCTTCCTTCCTTCCTGCCTGCTTGCTTCCCCTTTCCTTCCTGAAATCAAGACCCAAATGAGGTGGAAGAAAATCTCCAGAGATCAAAGTCAAGATGAATTATAATAATACATTCATTTCCATGACACACATTGAGAGAGCATTATCACTGTTCCAGAAACTAGCCAAGAACTGGAAGACACAGCTCTGATGTTACAGAGTTGGACAGGGTCTTACCTATTATCCAGCCCAACCTCTCTGCATGGCGGAAAGAAACCTCAGTCTAGGCAAGTAGAGATTTGCCCAGGATCACTATGACCCATGACTAGAAGCTAGTCCTTCCAGTACCCAGGCAAACATGCTCCTCCCGTTGGTTGCTTCCCTTCTGCCTCGGTTTGGAGTGAATGGGAATTTGTTCAAAATCTGTATCATGTGATAATTCCAAAGAATGAAGTGGCCACTTTTTTAAAGCTCATATTTGAAATGTTTCCTTCTCTGCCTTTACATTCCTAAAGAGTTAAATAGGCATCATTTATATGGGTCTCATGGATTGGATACTATTAAATCACCTGTGTTCCTGTGGGAAGGAATGCTTTCCTTTAAGATTGAAATCTGCTCCCATTTATGGTGCTGTGTGTTCCTGTGAGTTGAAATGATCAGTTACAATAACACATCTCAGGGGGCTGACTCTCTGCTCCCCTCCTGCCTTCTCTAATTCCACACTGGGGGCAGAGACTTCCTCTCCTGACAGGAAGATAACTCAAATCCCTTTGTGTTATTACTCCTTCCTACTTCAGCTCAGTATTTTGAACAGAGAATGTAATAAGAAAGGGAGAAAGCCGTGTCATAGAAGTAGGTTGGGGACTGAAGACTATGTCTCTTGGGGGGGGGACCCTTTTTTGAGACCAGGATTCATCTGATTCCTCCTGTGGTAATATAGAGGCCCCATTCACCCAAACAACTGAGAGTCCCAGCTGGCTAAGTGCTTATGAGAGGGGTCATAGTTAGAAGCTGCCAGTCCGGGGTCTGCTTTTGGGGGACATTTCCACCTTAGATCAGACAGTCTCAAAGGGCATTAGAGTCAGGTGGTGGTGGTTACCACAGCAACAGGATCATAGGAGGTCCCCAAGTTTCAGATGAAGCCTGCTGCTGCTTTGAAATTTGCACCATGTGCCCTCCTCCAGTATCAAACTGAGAAGTCGGTGTACTCTCACAGCAGAGGGGAGGGCAGGGACAGACACAAGGTCAGGGTCCACCTTTGCTTACATGGAACTTGGTGTTCTTGTCATCTGGCTAGTCAAGGGGGTTTTGAGAGTTGTGTGCAGGAAGATGGAAAGAAAATTGCCAGATGTCAATGAGGATACCAAGACTACCAGAAGAAAGAAAACTGTTACTCATTGATACAAAAAGGTTGCCAAGTCCATTTACGGACAGACAAGTCTGTCACAGGCCTATGTGGAGAGGACAGAGGAACTAGACAAGCTGTCTGAGAAATTGTGAGATGACAGCATAAGGAGAAAAGAGTGAGATATCATGGTGTAATGCTTAATGCTGGAGGGACTGCAGTAAACAAGACAGTGTGGCTTCAAGGGGTTTATAGCCCAGTGAGGAAGATAGGCAGACATCATGGAAGGTGCAGGGTAGGCTGGACACTTGACTACCTTAGGTACTTCTCAATGAAGGCAGCTGGTATGTTTCAAGCAAGTTGTGTTAAGTCCAGACCATTTAAGATAAACCCATGGAGCACTGGGTGTTATATGTAAACAATGAATCTTGGAACACTACTACGTAAAAGCTGATGAAGGGAAGAGATTTATATGGCTAAACTTTATAGTTGTGTATCTTAGCTCCGGCTTCTGTAGCAAAATACCAGAGTGGTGGTTTAAACAGTATATCTCACAGTTCTGGAGGATGGAAGTCCAAATTCAAGGTGCTGGCAGGTAGTTTTCTTTCTACAGCCTCTGCTCTTGGCTTGTAGGTGGCCATCTTCTCACTACTGCTCACATGGTCTGTTCTTCACATGCATGAGGAAAGAGGAAGCTCTGTTGTCTTTTCTTCTTCATAGAAGGGCACTAATGCCACCATCAGAGCACTGCCCTCCTGACCTCATCTAAATCTCATTACCTCCCAAAGACCCCATCTCCTACATACCATCACACTGGGGGCTAGGGCTCCAACATATGAATTTTGGAGACACAAACATTTGGTCTGTAACATTGTGTGAACAGTTTGGGACGTGGAAAGAATTTATCAAAATGTTTAATCTTAGGATTGGTCGTTATTCTGATTTCATAGGAGGAGACAGGGCAATCTTCCTTATAGAATACCAAATGTGAGTCAAGTATAAGAAATATCATATTTAAGATTTACATGTAAACTTAAGTTGCTGTCCATATTAATTTATCAAAAAGGCAATTAGACTAGTGGGGCAGCCAAGTCAACCCATGAAGATTGGTAAGCCGATATAGGAGAAAAATTTAGGGATGAAGAAAAGCAGTTTTGGTGCTGCACACACTAAAAAGAGACCCAGAAATATGCAGGGTTTTTTTTTTTTTTTCTTATTTACTTAGTGTTTAAGGAAAGGGTTTCACAGGGGGTGTTTGGGTGGTTCAGTCAGTCAAGTGTCTGCTGTAGGCTCAGGTCATGTTCCCTGGGGTCCAGGGATAGAGCCCTGAGTCAGGTTCCCTGCTCAGTGGGGAGTCTTCTTCTCCCTCTACTTCTGCCCCACCCCTCCACTCATGCTCTCTTTCTCTTAAAAAAAATTTTTTTTTAAAGGAGGAGTTTCAGAAATAATATAGAGAAGGAATTGAGGAATCAGGGGGAAAAAAAAAAGAAGGAATTGGCTTAGGCAAATTATTAGTCCAACAGTGCCCACTACGAATGAGACTGGAAGAGGAAAATTTCTATCATGTGGGAAAAAAATCCATAGAAACCCTAATCTTGAAAGAACTGGGGTCATTCCACCCCAACAGTGGGCATTCTTTCATTTCCAAACCTTGCTGAATCACAAACTCTTACCTCAATCCTCTTCAGACTGCTATAAGATACATAGCTCTGCTCTTCCTGCCTTAAGGCTGCAGATGTTGCTTCTGTATCCACACAGGCACACTTTTCTCCTCCCTTATCTGTCCAGGCAAGCTTCTGCCTGGTAAATGCCATTTGCCACCCACAAGCCCACATCTGCAAGGTAACACACCTGTACATGGGGGTGACTTCTGCTTCAGCTTTCTCTACCCCACCCAAACAGATCACCAAAAAACTTTTTTTGGATCTTCATCCATATGCAGGATGTACAAAGCTGTCTGGAACAGATCTGGCATTAATTATCCAGTGCACAACACTGGAATAAGTGGTTAATCCCAAGGAGGTTTACACTGGAGACTGACCAACCTGCCTGGGGGTGGATTCAGAACCAATCTTGGCTCCAGAGACTATTCCACATCATGTGTTGTACAAATGTTCACTGGCATCAGAATGGACTTCACTCCACAGCAGATGGGATTCTTCTTATGCAGACCTACTCAAAGATAATATATGACCCAAGCACTATATTGTCTAGAGTTTCCTTCTTTTCATAAAATGCATCATTGGTTTAATTCTCAGACTGAACTTCCTCCTCCTGTGCTCCTTTACCTGCTCTTGCCCTCTTTCAAATCATGGTCTGGAGACTCATTCTGGGGCTCCAAAACAGCAGGTGATTTTATTCCCCCAGGGCCAACATGTTGACCTGTAATGAATTCAAATGTCTTTGATTCATTAGCTTTCATTCTTATGGCAGCTGCCTAGTTTTGATCTGTTGTGTTTGGGCAAAGAGTTGCAGTAGGAAATGTGGGAAAGAGAGCAAACACCTGTAAGAGTGATGGGGGAATTTCTGTTATCCTTTCTTTTCTTCAAGATTATTACTTTGTCTTCGAAGAGTTTTCCTTGTGAGATTTTAGACATGGCTTAGATAAGCTGTTAGAGAAGATCTGAAATAAAGAATCTTAAATCTGGGACCAAAGGATTTCAAGATGATTGTAAAGAAGTCGGATAGCAAGCAAGTCTTTCTCTTCATGGTAATCGCTTTCTTATAAATTTGTGTCTGTGATAGGCAAGAGCTGAGATTATTTCCTGAAGACTTCTGTTTTTTCTGATCCAGTAGGTGAAGGTGAGGAGTGAGTAGACAGGGTATGTTGTGTATTTTTGTGACTGGAGGATTTAGAAAAAAAACTTCAAATCAGGACTAATTTTCTTTAAAAAGCTTACAGTTTTAGCACCTTATGGCCCACATACTTAGACTGCAAACAGTATTGTTATAAAATGTGTGGATTTTGGCACAGGAAATACAAAAACCAACTTCTTTCATTTGATATTTGCTGTTGAACAAAGACATAAGGTCAGAAAAATGAAAATGTGCTTCCCTCTTGTCCCTCTCTCACATCTTCTGCCCCCAGTAAATTCAGTGAACTTGTTAACATATTTTACCTTCTAAAAGTTAATAAGCATAATCTCCTTTAACTAAATGAGCTTCAGCATTTATTTTGTACCTGCTATGCATTAGGTGTGTCTATGGGAAGGTTGAGTCATAGGGATATAATGGGAATAAAACAGATTGTATGTTCCTTGCTCTTGACGAATTAGAATCTTATTGAGGACCCCATAAAATGCACATGTATTTTGATCACACTGACAGGCAGTGTAAAGTCACACAGAGGAAGGAGAGAGAATTTTGGCTGGCACCATTAGATAAAGCTCCATGGAGACCGTGAAACTTGAATTGGCCCTGACAGAGGGTGCCCACGTGTGCACAGCTGGAAGAGCATGGGTCAAAGGACAGAAGTAGGAAAAAGCAGGATGCGGGCCCATACATTTATAGGAAACCATCTTATTGAACCCTGCCCAACCATCTCCATAATCCATACTGCCTACCAAGCCTATGTGACTCTACCAGAGTTAGATGAAATGTGCCCTAAGTATTCTTGAATCATTTGCGTTTACAAGCAAACTTCCAACACAAGGACATAAAGGTGGGAAGGAACTGGCTTGCCATTGCTTTGAATTTGGATTCCATGTTAGCACAGGTAAAGAACATAAACTCCAAAAGGGTTTAAAAATTTTTTTTTTTTAAGAAGGTCAATCCTTTCTAGAGGATTGATATGAAATGGCAAGATACAAATGCAGACACTTTGCTCAATCTTTGTTAATCTTTTCATTGCTACTGGGGCAGGATGATTCTTTAAGGAGTGCAGGCAAAAGGGCCAATGACCTGAGCTTGAAGGTCACTAAATCCAATTCAACCCAGAACAGTGAAGTCATGGCTTCTACAGACATACCAGAAACTTTTCTGCAATCACAGACTTTTGATTTATCTAGATTGGCTTTTTTCCTCATTGATTAGCCCAAGTGTCTGAAAGTAATTATAGCCAGCTCTCCATTGCTTGTGACAGGCTGCAACAGTGACAGGGAAAAAGGGTGAAGGAAAAAAAAATAAACATGCCAAAATATGGATTTAGATAAAGGATACCGACCTACCTTCTTAATCATTATAACACTCTAATATTATCTTGCATTTCCTAAACAAACTCTGGGGACAAAAAAGTCTATTTTGAGTTGAACAGAGCAGATAATGTCATTTCAAGATAGGTTTTCTAAGTTTGGATCTTGGTACCATTAATTTTTCCCTTTCATTTTTTTTTTTTTTTTTCTCCCAAACTTCCACATCTCAGAAACTATGCTAGTGACTTCTACAGAAGCACTTGCAGGTGAATTTTGAAGAGTCAAGATATGGAGAGAAACCAGCTTTTGTCATGTTAAAGAGACATCAGAGACAGGAGTTTTTGGGGATTCTGTCACATGCTTGTATGCACTTCCAAGAAAGCAGAGTTCAAGTGCACTTACAGACCAGAGACAGGTGAGAGGTGTAGGGAGGCGGCAAGAAGGCTCAGCAAACCTGAGAATAGCACAGCGTATCTGCCAAGAAGGCTGCGGGTGCCCACATTTTCTCCACTGTTTGGGAGCTGCCTTGGCTTCATACCCTGTTGCTGCTGGGTCACAGCAGGAAATGGGCTCTGATGATTTTCACTCTCTTGACACATTCTTCTGATGATTTTCACTCTCTTGACACATTTGTCTTTATTTTTTTTTCAAATGAGCCAGTGATGTCTTTGTGTAATAAATACTGGGTGAGTCTTAGGATATGCAAGTAATATTTGTTATAGTCTCCCCTCACTAGCTCTTTTCTGAGAAACAATTCTGGGCACAGCTGCCTCTCTCATGCCTTACACCACAAAGGAGTAATGGGGGCTTGTGAGCAGAAAGTCACCCTGCAGTGGTTTCATTCTCTTGTCCACAAAGGCAGTGGAAGCATCTACTGCCCTGGGATTTCTGACAGTCTCAGTGGAAAGGAAATGGAGATGCCAAGTTATGGAAGTGCTTGCCCAGTTGGGTCTTGGACTACAAAAGCATCATGATTTCCTTTCCCCCCCAATTACTGCTCCTCGTTTGGTTGGTTCCCTTTCCCATCTGTATCCAGTAGGGCTGGCTAACCTTCCTTTCCCCCTCCTGAGAGAACACATATTGCTCCAGGGCAAAGGAAGACCAAGACAAACAGCAGGTTCTGAGAGGCCTGGGGAGCAGAGGATTGCCAGAGGACACCTTAGCTGCATGGTTCCCGAAGCAAGGCATCTCCAAATGAGTAGGAGATGATGCCATTGACATTTTTATAGCACAGCACTTATTATTTTATAAACCTTGTTCTTACAATTCACTTGTCAAAATGGTTGTAGTTGTCCCTTTTTCTAAGAGAAAAATTTAAGTCCCAATGAAGTTAAGTTACCTGACCACTTCCTCACAGCTGATTAAGTGGCAGAGCTAGGTTTTCAATCAGGCTGTTATTGCTTCCAGGTCATTATACTCTATAGACCCTAAAGCCATCTCATATCTAAGAAATAATGGGAACAGGGGAGGGATCAGAAAATGACTGGGATAGATGTCAAATCCAAGGGCTGTTTACATGTGCAGTGGAACTCTCATGTTTCCCATGAGAAGGAACTGTTAACTTTGGTGAAAAATCCTCCTCGAGAAGATTCCTCAACAATTCCCCACTGTGTAGAGGTAGAGCAGTGCCAGCTTCCTTAGCACACTGCCCCAGATAGGCCCCTTTCCAGGCCCTCGCCTCCCCTTGCCTCTCACCATTCCCTCCCTGCAGCCTGTGCCTTGTAGCTCTCCATAGCTTTTTTTCATTTTACATTTCTTTGTTGTAGTAAAATAAACAAAATCTACAATTTACCATCTTAACCATTTTTAGCATATGGCTCTGTAGTGTCATGCCTACTTACATGGTTGATAAAACCTATCTCTGTAATTTTTCATTCGGCAAAATTCAAACTCTGTACCCATTACATGCTCCCCATTCCCCGGATTCCCAAGAACCACATTTCTACTATTTCTGTGAGACTGACTGCGCTAGGTACTTCAGATATGTGCAATCACACAGTTTTTGTCTTTTTGTTGAGACTTTGTCTTTGCACACATTATTCATTGTTCCTCTGGATACGCCCCCCCCCCCCCCCCCCGTTTTTACTGGTTAATTCTCAGGAATCTTTCAGGAATCAATTCAGATATTATCACCTCAGGCTCTCCATGGCTCTCTACTCTCAGTGAAGTGCCCTTCTTATATATTTAGGAGTGTATCAATCAATTGAGAGTTGTCCATGTTTTAACCCATTGATATGCAACATGGGGTTGAAGATCTGCATTCTCATTGGCATACATCTGGGAGCTTGTTAGAAATTCAGCATAATCTTTACCAAGGTCCCCGTAAATCACACATACATGAAAGTTTGAAAAACACTGTTCTAACTCGTTGGACAAGAGGCCTGCAGACAACTCATGAGCCAAACCCGGTCAGCAGCCTGTTCCTGTAAATACAGTTTTATTGGAACACAGCCACTGATACTGCTTCCTGTATTGTCTATGATTGCTTTCATGCTACAGTGGAAGAGCTGAGCAGTTGCAAAAGAGACCACCATATGGCCACAAAGCTTGGAATATTTACTCTCTGCCTCTTTACCAAAAAGGTCTGTGAACTTCTGCACTAGATCGTGAGCTCCTTAAAAATGAGATTCAGGTCTTATTTTGCTTTGTAAGAAGAAACACAAACTAGTATAATGGTTATTACACATGTAGGCTTGAGGGTAGACTGGCAGGATTCGTTATCTAGGCTCTGCCATTTCTTTCTTTCTTTTTTAAAGATTTTATTTATTTGACAGAGATCACAAGTAGGCAGAGAGGCAGGCAGGGCGTGGGGGGGGGGGAAGCGGGCTCCCCGCTGAGCAGAGAGCCGGATGTGGGGCTTGATCGCAGGGTCCTGGGATCATGACCTGAGCTGAAGGCAGAGGCTTTAACCCACTGAGCCACCCAGGTGCCCCAGGCTCTGCCATTTCTTTTCAAGTGACTATGGGCAACTCACAATCCCTCTGTGCCTTATGCTCCTCATCTATGAACTGGGAAAAGATAATAGAACCTACCTTACAGCATTGTGTATGGGTTAAGTGAGTCACTCCAGGTGAAGTGGAAGAGCTTCATGTGGTGGCTTCAGCAAATGTTCTCCCTTATAGCTGGTTCCAGATATTTTTAGAGTACCATGGGGGAATTGTTGAAGTTGTACAGATGATTATGATAATAGACATTATCTACTAACACCCTTTCTCTGCTACTTCCTTGCTAACATCTATTAGGTATCTAACTTTCCTGGAGGGTGGCCTCCTCTCTGGTTGGGGGTGGGGGGGATATTGTTGCAAGTCAACCAGGTAATGCCATTTTCAGTAGCTGTGGATTGGCTTAGGGGTGACAGTTCTGGCCAACGTGAAAAGCACTGTTGAAGGACTTCTGGAAAAAGGTTTCCTCATTCTTTAAAATAAAAAACAAGGAAGAGATTTTAAGGGCCTGGTTGGCTAGAGGGAGTTATTTTATGTTTATGCAGCAAACTTAGATTGACCCAATGCAGTAAACTTAGATTGACCCTGCCCCTCCCAGAGGAACTTACTTGCAAAGCCTAGATACAAGGGCGGGTCAGGCCAGGTGAAGACATCCAATCAGTGGGGAGCGCATATATCTACTAGGGTAAATTGAAATTCAATTGGCCACCCGTGTGTTACCTAGCAGTTTTTTTTTTTTTCTGTGTGTGGCAGACTTAGCATGACTGTGCAGCTTTCTCTGTGTATTGCAGTCTCATTGGCCACCTATAGCCTGGCTAAACTACCTCTATAAAAGTTAGTTTGTGAGGCTGGGAGGGGTCACCTCTTTGCAAGAGATGGCCCTGACCGGTCAGTTTGATTCTTGATGCTTGGCGTGAAATAAAGCTTTGCTTGACCTTCGCTTTGTATCAGTCTCGCTCCTTTGATTACGGACCCTAACAGAGATGACTCTGTTCTTTCATATTGTTATATATGGATGTGATGCTCTGAACTGCAGCAACCATGAAGGTAGGCATTCTGAGAACAGGACAAGCATGTCTACAATGGCAGGGGAACAGATGGGAAGAATCTGGGCCCTTTATGAGGTCAGAGTTGCTGAATCCATCAGCCCCTGGGGCTTACCTACTCAGGTACTTGTTTTATGGAAGAAAATAAAATTTCCTACAAGTTTTCCTTCAGTCCAAAGCACCCTGACTCATATAGCCATATACACATATTTTTACTCCACCCAGGACCTAACAACTGTTGTTGAGTGGTTCCATGAGCAAAGAAAAGAGTAACAACCGGAAATGAATGTGCTGGGTAGAGCCAAAGAAAAATCACGATGTCCTGGGTCAATGCAGACCCAATTCGTCATTGCCTTTTATCACTCTCTCAGCTGGGAGCATCTTTTCTTGATACCTGTGGCTATCTCCCAAGTGCTGATCTCCCTTGTTGACTGTGCCTGCTACCAAAACTTGACAAATGGGTTTTGATTATTTCCTTGGTGACATCCATGATTTTCCTTCTAGGTAGGAGGGCCTGAGGACAGCTTATGTGTGTGTTTTGGGGCACAGACAACAGAAGTGGCATCTCTTATGTAACATGAAATAAAAGGAAGTTCTCTTTGTGATAGAAATGTTAAAAAATTACTTAGAATTTACAGCCACAGGGATTTTGTGGTGTGTTAGCTTACATACTGGGGCTCTGTGTGACATCTGAACCAGAACTAACAACAGAGATTCAAAGCAATGTAGGTGGCTGAGTACGTATGAGGAGAGAAGGTGAGTGGGAATGAGCCAGCTACCGCATTTCTCCCAAAGAGCAACCTGGCCTGAGCTGAAAAAGGTGAAGGATCGGCTTCAGTAAGTGAGGCTGAACTCCCTGCAATCCCACATTCCTGCAAATACTTACTAAAGCTAGAAATGCTGAGCTCCTTCTGCCTGTGAATGTCCGGGGTGGGAGAGCTCTGGAGCCATAAAGTCATTGCAACAATCAAATTTTAAGGCTAGAAGGTGCCATGAGACATGATCTCATTCATCTCCTCGTCCTTAGGCAGTAATATTCGACCTAAAGCCTTCCAACCATAGCAGGACTCAGTTTATGGCTAAAAGCCGCCAGAGGGGGGAAAAAGAGTGTAAGATTGGCACAACTTTCTCCCATAAACCACTTTAATTGTGTGCACATCATCTACTTCAGAGTCTAAGATAACCTGATGCCCATTCTAGACCCATCCCATTCTCATCAATCTAATTCCAAGATCCCCCTCCAAATGGGAGGATCCATAATTCAGTGACAGCAGGACACAAACAGGCAGGCGCAAAGCTAATGGGATGAGGGGGCAGAGGTCTCCCATGACCTCATTAAAACTTTTCTGTCAGCTACTGACATGCATTTAACGTCACGTTGTCTGCCTCCTTTCCTACCAACAATTTCTCCTAATTGTTCCATTCTTCTAAGACACTACAGCATGATATAGCACCTTTGCCTTCATCTTCAAGTGTTCTCAAAGACTAATTAGATCCTTAAAGAACAAGAAGTAAAAAGCTTTTTGTGGGTAATCAATTCCCTGCAGGTTTGCTAATATTATCGGTTCAGTTTAAAAGTCCCTCACTGGAGACTTGTGAAGACCGAAGCCCATAGCCCCCTGGGTTTCCTACTCTTTGGGCATTCCCAGTGTCTCCTTTCCCTTTGGAAGCACTGGGCTGAATAAGCAATCTGCCATGCAATTCTGCTGAAGGAAGACAGAGAGAAGGTCACAGAGACCAAAACTCAACTGCTCTTTGAGAGGGCTTAGGAGTAAAGCTAATAAATAACATCTTTGCTGCAACTCTCTTTTAGAAAAGGGTGTGGAGAGTGGGGTGGATCTACCAAGAAGCTTTGGCAGTCTGCTTCTGAGCAGAAAAAAGTGTAGCCACCCAGGGAAGCAGCCTTCAGTGACATCCTCCATAGGGCTGATGTATTGGAGAATAGTCAATCACCAAAAAGTCCCTTGAGAAATGTTCTCCCTCCGTCTTCTGGAACTGTTGGGAAACTAGACAGAACTTGGGGGGTCTGGTTTTAGGAGTGGTCCTAAAAGAAACTGCAGTTTCCTGGTAGGAATAGAGAGCTCTAGAAAATTGTCTGTTCCTCCATGAAATTTGGCTATCAATTTTCGCTTGGTCCATCTATAGCTTGTGTGTTGGTGGATTAGGAACATGTATACACAGGGCCAGGCTCCTGGCAAACAATATTAGGGAGGAGGGCAAAGGAGAGGCAAAAGGGGCTCATTCTTCTACCTCACAGATTCCTTTTTCAGGATCTACCCACCAGCAACAATCTGAACACCACAAAAAAGTACGGAAATCGATATGCATATGATTGGTACATATTTCCCCCATCATCTGCTATGTCACCTGCCCTGTGGACTAGAGCTGGGGAAGAACTGTGTCCCTGGGACCCTAGGTCTTCTGAGCTACAGTCCAGTTGCAGAGGGCACAGGTTCCTGACTGGTCGTGGGGTGGCACAACAACCCTCCTTTCCCAGCCTTCAAAGAATGGGTGAATAACCTATGGCTAAGGGGAGACACCCATTCTCTTGGGGTTGCCTGGGGTATCTGAGGCAGAGGTGGTTATGGCTGACTCCTCAATAGAGGCACTGAGATCCAAGAATTCCAGGATGATGTCCCAAAGGCAGTAAATCAAGTGCCTGAAACAAATGGACAAAACAACTTAGAGGGTCTGGCTCAGTCAACAGACACCAGATCCTGTTTATGACATTTATTTTCCCTTCCCCCACTTGCCCATTACTGATATCCTTAGTGAACTCTAAATTTCAATAGCCAGATGAAGCCTCTGCCATGAAATAAAAGTTTTGTGAATAAAGATTATGACCCCAGTGAAGCTGGAAACAGAACTTGAGACTAAATTTCAGGAAATTCCACATTTATTTATATAGCTACCTTAGCACATCAGCACTGCCCTGAAGACTGTGAGGGAGGGGAAAAATCCCTGTGATATCAACTTATTAAGAAATTTCAGAGCTTCTGACTATGGCTGTTTCTCATAGTTAATCATTATAAATCTCCAGTGACCTTACAGGCAATGAAACGAAAGCCAGCACCCTTGTGTAGTGACAGTTAATAGGTATAGTCTGCTTTGGGACAGAGTTTGAGAAATGACTGGAAGTCCTGAATACTTCTCAGAAGCACTGGTATCCCAAGTAACAGCAAGGAAATTACCTACCTCTTCTGGGTTATTCTAGGGGTGTTCACTCAGTATTTCTGGGTCCTTTTATCAGAGCTCAACCTCATTATCTTGTCTCCTTGCTATTAAGCAAAGACAATTCTTGATTGTAACACAGAATCAGCTTTGCGGTCAGGCCTTGAACACAGAGCTGAAAATAATCATCCAGCCTGTCATACACAGGCTATGGGATGTTCTTACAGTGTTCACAGGCAGGTGTTGAAAGAATTGCTAAGCACACTGAATAAGCCTGGAGGGTGACAGGGCATTTTCAGTAGCTCACATGGGGGCCTGCATCGAGTTCTTCCACATGGAAACAGTGGCTGGCCCAACAATGGCCCACAGCAGCATGACAACCTGCTCAGAAGCAGGGTGTGGGTTTTCCTTAGTGTGTATGGACCTGGACATCACAATTAGCAGTCAGGGCCTAGGGCAGAGAAAGACTGCAGTTCTATCCACCTCCATGTGGGCTGCTCACTTAGAATCCATGGATACCTGAGATCACAGATGGCTTCAGTGGTAGAAATGCTGCATACATGCCTTCCACCCTACCTGTTGATAAGGGGTTGCTGCAGTGACTCCAAGACTAGACTCCAGCTCAGCCGGCATCTGTTCGCCCCAAGGATTTCTACCACAATATCTGAAGAGGAAAAAACAGATGTGGTTTCAGCAGTAACACTGAAACCTGAGATTTGAAGGAGATTATCTCATGATATCTACTATCTTTATCCAAACTGGGAACTTCTGGCAAACTTCTGAACCACACAACCAAACTAAAACAGGGAAAAGCTAAGAAAAGCGTTTAAGTGTTTAAAAAAGGATGGACCTGAAGAAATAATTCTGTAACCTGTCACTGTAGGTACGTCTGATGTAACAGTTTAGGGTGGAGAACAGAGATTGGTAAGAGTATCTAATAACATGGATGGAACTGGAGGGTATTATGCTAAGTGAAATAAGTCAATGAGAAAAAAAAAATTATCATATGATCTCACTCATATGTAGAATTTAAGAACAGAGCAGCACAGGGGAAGGGAGGGGAAAAAACAAAACAAGACAAAATCAGACAGGGAGACAAACCATAAGACTCCTAATCATAGGAAACAAACTGAGGGTTGCTGGAGGGGTAGAAGTTGGGGGATGGGGTAACTGGCTGATACACATTAAGGAAGACACGGGATATAATGAGCACTGGGTGTTATATGCAACTGATGAATCCCTGAACTCTACCTTTGAAACTAATAATACACTACATGTTAATTAATTGAATTTAAATAAAAAATAAATACAACAGAAAAACAAGAGTATATAACATTGTCCTAAGAGCTAGCCATTCACTACTATACCCTCATTACCACAGCACAGCCATAGGTAACAAACTGCCTTCCCAACCTTCTAAGACCCTATAGAAAGTAAAGAAAAAAAATCCTCTTCAGAGTTGGTTTTTATCTACTGCTAAGGACCATATGCCTTATTCAACGACCCCAATTTATCAAGGCCGAGCTTCTGTGTGACATATCATTTTCTTCTCTGGTCCAAATACCATGAGTTGGCAGAGAACCTGAAATCTTCATCTGCTGGGAATAGTTCTGAGACCTGCCTCTGTGGTGTAGGCAGAGCTGTTATTACCTCAGAGCTGCAGGATTCTCACCTACTATTTATGGTGTGGTCACAGTGATCCCATTCCCTCAGCATCACTTGAATGAGGGGTAGAAGAATCACAGCTCTGAGCATTTACCTATCAGTCTGAGAAATGGTGGACCAACAGATTTTTGAGTCTAGGTTTCTGAGGGGTGTGGGGTAATGGTGGCAAGGCAGGATGGGAAAGGAATAATTATCAGTATAACCAATCCCATTGTTCAATTACCTGGCAGGATTCCCATCAGGCTCTGCAAGGCCTGTTCTTCAGCAGCCACTTTCTGCTCCTGGGTCCTCACAGGCCGTGGACACTTCGGTAAAACCCCACCAGGCCAGATGGACTCCTGAAGAAGCTGGAGGTACTGCACCCAGCGCTGTGGACATGTTAGATTAGCCACTTGCACCTCTAGCCACCTGTGGTGGAAGAGAGAAGAAAGGTCTGATAAATCTGAAGGAAACACCACGGCAAGGCAGGTGAGCAATCAGAATAGGGCAAAGCAAAGGGAGTACCAATTATCACAAGTGACATCAAGCCAATTCAACAACTTTGGGCCACAGGATTTGAAGAGGAATAATAACAATAATCTTGCTATTTACTGAGTGTCTACTAGGAGCTCCATGTTGTATTAGGGGTTTCACAGAACAGAGCACTAGAAGGGCCCCTGTCCCTGGGCAGGACTGGAGCTTGCCAACTGTCCTCTTGGGAAGCACTGTCCTCTCAGCGATGTGCACACACAGCCTTCACAGTTAAGGGTTTGGTGATTTTACACAAATTTCCCTGCTTTGCCACCCCGTCCACTTCTAGCTGCTCTTCATGTCCCTATGAGCGGTTCTGAGAGTACCCTTCATCTGTCCTTTGCTCATGGAAGTCCTCTCACTGACAATGCGCTCTTCTTTCCAGAAGTCAGCTATTCTCGAAAGATCTGTAGAATCCCACCTCCTCCACAAAATTCTTCTTGATCATTCCAGCCAGAAGTGCTCCTCTTTGTCCCCTCAGACCCCCTGTGGCACTTAGTTCTACAGCATAGGTTTGGAACTCATATTTTACATTGGAGCAGAAATTATTTCCTCATGTGTTTACAGCTCTACTTTTCCGACTAAATTATAAGCATCACAAGAGTTCTAGGTCTTACACTTTTAAAAAGTTCCCCACAGTGCCTTGGTGCTCAAGAAATGTTTGTTGACTGATTGCAATTATTCTTGTTATGATGAAACCTTCCTCCTTTGTCTCACATTAAAAAAATGAGGCAATAACTTGGAGGGGGGGCAAACATCAAATCTGCAGCTCCTGCAGGGCATTCTCTCTCTCATTCTTTATTTGTTCCTGCATGTTTTCAGAGCAATACGGTTACTAGTTGAGATTCGAGGCTGCCAAGGCCTCCTTAGTACATAGCAGGGCTGAGACTGCCCGGACTCTGCCTGGAACGGACGGACCAGCAGCCACGCTTCCTCTGCTGGTACTGCACCACGTGGCAGCTCATGCCACTGCTCCTATACCCGAGTTACTTGTCGTCCATCCAAGAGCAGAGGGGGCTGCCAAGGCAAACTTTATTTAACCTCAACTCTGCCAGACAGTCTGCATTCCTCTCAAGCTAGGCATTCCAGCCTTGGGGGCTGCGATCCCCCAGGCTGAAGGCTCACAAACGATTCTAAGAATAGGAAGTCTGAAAGGTAATGGCAGGGCAGGAATGGCAGACACTGATGGAGATCAAGAGCGGCACAAAGCTGCTCTTGCCCAAAATAGCCATACGATCGTATTTGTTATTATTAGGGCTGCATCTCCTTTTTATAGGGCTTTTCATTCAGCGAGCCTAAGACGCTTGATGAAAGGGATCCAGTAGCAAGAATTTCTGTTCCTGTTTATAGAAGAGGGTCAGCAAAGGGAGATGGATACGATGCCCTGATCAGATTCTCTGCAGGGGATCAGGTGACCCAACTCTCGTTCTTCACCTTGAGCCACAAATGCTTGTATGACTTCTGCTAAGGTGAATGACATGCACCAGGGTCTCATCTGAGTGACTGGAGGGCGGGGGTGAACACCTGAAAACCAAAATCTTGAAGTCCTTCGAAAAGTCAGGAGAGTCTTAAGCCAGAGACCTTCAGCTGTAATTAGTTCTAGCTCAGTTCTCATTCACATTTGCACAGTGTGCCCTGACTCTTGTCCTCTGGGGCCCCTGATGCCTGTGACCCCACTCTACAGAGGCACCTCAATATCCACTCAATCCTTCTCAGAACAGAATATTCACCAGTAAATCTGGGTACCTCGGTCACCTTCTGGGCTTGTCTTACAAGAGAGGAGACTGACTCTTTTGAACTACTGTTAATTCACCTGACAGGAACAGGCCCCTGTGCTGCACCATGGCAAGGATGTCCTCTTTGTTTTCTTCCATCGTAACTCAGTGACTCAAGCACACCAGCGGGGTGCAAAACAAATTTTAGCACGTGGCAAAATATGAATGTATAAATGTATATAAATCTAAGAACAAAAGCTTATTAAACTCTAAATGGGAATGTTGGGAAGAAGAACCAAAGTAGGAAAAAGTAAAAATAAACCCTTTGATGATGAGGATGAGTCAGTGAGTCAAGACAAGTTGCGGGCATTAAGCAGAACTGACAGAGAGAACTCAAGTCTCCAAGTGAATGTCAGCTGCTGGTAAAGGAACTGTCAAGCACTATAAACCCTGAGGCACAGAACTGATCAACAGAAGGCTCTAGAAGAGTCTGTCCCAGGAATGTAATGAACATAAGAAAATATAAGACTTGTGCAAACTGGCAGAAAAGAAACAAACTGCATGTCTAGAAAGAGGCATATAATGTAGAATGTGGCTTCTACCTATGAAGTACTATGGTTTCTGTTAGTCTTACTATTTTCCATACTCCGAAGGCGAAAGATGTCAACCACACACCCTGGTACCGTGAAGATTTAAACATCCACTCTTTTCAGGATTCTCCTCTTGCCCAGCTTCCTCCCACCTCTCCTCCTCCAAGAACAGGAGCCTTTCTCCTGGATATCTGGGGTTAGCCAGGTATTATTTCCTAGCCCCAGGCAGCCTATGGAAAAGAGGCAAGGCAGCAAAGCTTTCTGCTTTGACTCACAGAACTTCTGAGGTATACTCTCTCGTCATGGGTGATGAGCATCCCAAAGTGGAAGAAAAAAAGGATATAGCTGAAACCAAGAAAGTGACCAGTGCCAACTACTTCCACCACCCAAATTGCCTGCCCCTCAGACAAAATAGAAACAAGTCTGTGAGCTTTAGAACAATTTCCAAGGCATGTTTTATTATTCCACAAAATACCTTTTTTAAGTTGTAAATGGCCAGATTCGGGGATCCGGTATTATTTGCCTTGCCTAACACCTAGCATAGAATCAACAACTGATGACAGTGAAGAGGGCAGGGGTTTCTTCATCCAATGAGCTCTTCTACCCCTTCCATCCCCATTTCCTTTCCTCTTATTCTATCATCCTTCTCCAGAGTGTAGTGCCACACATCCCACCACAGTGCTTTATCTAGCCTTACTAATTCCCTTCATCCTGCTCAGTTCATTCTGAAAATGGGTTAGAGCAGATAAGGTGAAGAGATTAACACTGGAAAATTAAAAAACAGACTGACGCCTTATCTTCTTATTAATTCCCTTCATCTCTCTATTCCACATGTTGTCTTTCTATTCTTAACCTACAAGTGGGAAAGTTAAAAAGAAATCTGTGTCCCTATAGCCTCTCTTGAAGCAAAAGGAATGGAATGTGCGTGTCTGACGTCCAACGTACCACAGGAGCTTTTCCAGTATCAGTTTCTGGAATCTGTTGGTACTGCTCACAGAAATCTAAAGTTTCAAGGTGGATACACACACATATCCCTTGGTTTATTTATTGTAAATTATTTATAAGAATTCATTTACTAAATACAAATGTTATTGTTTATGTAATTCAAGACTCATGAGGTAAATACGCTAAAATAAATATGGTAGAGACTAGCCACAAATAGCATTGGTTTTAGTTTCTACTACTATTCCAGTTCTGATATTAGATTTATAGCTATCTCTCTGCCTACCATCCTACCTTTTTTCACCATTAAAAGAAGAAGAAAAAAAAGCCAAACCAGGTCTGTTCTGTCAGGATGTCCCTGGATGATTCTGAGCACAAGGCAGCCTTCCTAGTGAGCCTAGAAATAGCCAATAAAATGAGAAAAAAGCAACAACAGATTGACACGGAGATATTCAAGATCTTCTCTGATGCCAGACATGGAAGGAGGGAGGATGTGGAGATGAGGGCTTTCCACTACACTGGGAGTGCATGTCCAGTCCATGTTCACAGGAACCTGATCTGAAATAGCTACAGATAGAGGAATGAAGCAATAGCTAAAAAGGAGACAGTTTAATGCTAGGGCTCAAGATGGTACCTCAAGGTTAGCGGAAGGTCATTTCCCATCAAAACAACAGAATCAAATCTCATGATTAAGGAGAAAAAGCTTTATAGGGATGATGTTTAATCTAATTACCCACCGTCCCTTCACTTCTTTGCTAAGAGCTGCTGTGGCTGAGTGAGGAGGGGTCCATGGGGAGGATCATGAAGTCGTAACACAGAAAATATTCCTAACAGCAGTAACAATCTAACAAAAATGCCTGGTGCAGTACAAACGAAAGAAAACAACAGACTTATTCCTTGTACCCTTTTTAACCATCTGGCTACCTCTGTAGGCAACCCAAGGGTGATTACACTTCCACCTCATTTTCATGTATGAAATATGGTTCAAAGAAAAAAGAGAGGGTAAAAGAAGATCAGGTTAAAGGTACTACCATTCTAAACAGTTTTACAGTAGAGGTGTCAACTCATTTTATTACCCTTAGAGTAGAGTTTTCCAACCCTGGCACTACTGATATTTTGGACTGCTAATTCCTTGTTGTGGGGGGCTGTCCTGTGCACCGTCAAATGTTTAGCAGAATTCCTACCCTCCCAGGTACCTCTTGTGTAACAGTCAAAAATGTTTTCAGATGTTGCTGCGCGTCCTCTGTGAGGCAACATCATCCCCAGTTGGGAATCACTCCCTTAGACTTAGGATGTTGGAAGCCATGTGTTGGGCCATTTCCATTCACTTCAACTCTGGTCACTGTAGCACACCATTTCTCAAACTGTGGGCTCAACAGCATTAGAGGTGGCCATGCACTCAACACTGTAGTCTGTGACATTTAAAAACAGCTAAGCAGAAACAGATGAGAAAACATGAATGTGTATCTCATGTTTCGGGACCCTCTGTTTCATATATGGATGTTTATATGGATCTATCAGATATATTTGTGTGTGCCTGCATGTACTATGTGGTCACAGTGGGTCATGATGTAAATGTATTTCCTACTGTGGATTGAAGTTTAAAAATAGCAAGAAAAACACTGATATAGTATAAGGAATTAGGAGTTCCAAAAAAAGGGGGAAAAAGCCCAAGCTACATTTTTAGCCTCCTGGAAACACTCCCCACCTCCACCCACCCCCAAGTACCCTGTAAAATGTTTACAATGGCATAGATCGTGAACATTGTGTTCTGTCCCACAGTCCTAGCACAGTACTACAAGTATTTGCTCATTAAATCAGTAACCCCAACGCAGAGGGTGGACAGAGAGATCTTGAGGGTGATGTTGTGGATCCAGGGCATTTCCCATTAAACAAGCTGTTTTTGCCAATGTCACACCTGATAAAAGTAACACTTCCAGTCCCTCTGATTCCTTTCCCAGGCCTCTGCCTTCCTGCCATGGCCTCTTCTTGTGTTTACAGACAGTTCCTCCTTGTCAGCTCTCGGCTCTAGCCTTCTCAGTCCTAGAACTGGCCATGCCCAGGTTACTCAGCTGTGTCTGAGAAAGTTCAGCATTGTTGCCCTCTGACTATGTATCTAGGTCACCATCCTTTCCTGCCTTGTGTGGGGAGAAGAATGGGGAGGAAATGAACTTCAAGGACAAGAAACCCCTGCTTCTTTTTCCCAATAACTACTGTGAAATCTAAAATGTCTCAGAGTCTACACAATTTCTTCTTTGATTTTTGCTTTCATGTTTTAAATCATAGATCCACATCTTTAAAACATGTGCTTCAAGGGAAGACTACATACTGCCTAAACACCCTGCTTTAAGAATCTGAGTTCCACACTTCTATATCTAGCCACAGGTTTTATTTTTGATTAGTAACGTAGAAGTTACAGCTACAAAATTAATAAGTGTTAAGAATTGAAGCATTTTGAATCGAGGAAGGAAATTAAAGAAATCATCTGTCTAATTTTAGAGGTTATCTATTCCAATAATCTCACCTATTAACACATGAAAACAGAGAACCAAAAACAAGCACTGCTTAGCAAAAGGCTTATAGGAACATACAACTTCACAGCTGGAAGGAAACAGGTGATCCCTACCTCACCTCCTCCCAGAGTCTAAATCTCCTGAGTAGCATCATGGCAGAGCCAAGGGTTCTGGTCCATGAATGCAGAAAAAGTTGGGCTTTTATCTTAGCTCTGCCACCAATTAGGAATGTGACTGTGGGGAAGTTGCTTAAATTCCTGAAAAGGAGAATGACAATTTATTAGAGATTCTCCTTAAATACTGACAACCAAAATCAGCCTCGTTGTAACTTCTGGTCATTGTTCTTACTTCTACCCTCTGGAGTTAATGGGAAGTACTAAAGTTACTAGGTCAAATCTCTTTCAAAATGGACCAAAGACCTAAATGTGAGACCTGACTCTATAAAACCCTAGAAGAAAACACAGTCAGTTATTTCTTTGATGTTGGCCATAAAAACCTTTTTCTATATACGTCTCCTCAAGCAAGGGAAATGAAAGCAAATTAACCTATTAGTAACACCCTGGAATAAAAACCTTGTGCACAGAGAAGGAAACTATCAATAAAAGGAAAAGGATACCAACTGAACGAGAGAAGATATGTGCAAATGATATACCCGATAAGGGGTTAATATCCAGAATATATAAAGAACTCCCACAACGCAACACCAAAAAACCCTAAATAACCCAATTAAAAATGGGCAGAGTTCCTGAAAAAACATTTTGCAGTTTTAAATTCAACTGTTATTTCTCCCCTAAGTCTCTTTTATAAGATACACATCCTTGATTCTGGCAATGTCAAAGTTGAACACACAGAATACACTCAATAAAGTACTGAAGAGAAATGAACCATTCCTCATCCTGGTTCCATCCCCTGGGTGTGTGCTACTTTTTATTCTCTCTTAAAATGGAGTACCCAGAACCAAACACAACCTCCAGATGTGCCCTGACCAGCAAAAGATGAAAGAATGCAGAGGATTAGTGCCTTCCTTGTTCCATACACTATACTTCTATTAATACAGTCGAAGACTGTGTTGGCTTTTTGGGCACACACTTCAAAGCACTGACTCATACTGAGTTTTGCAGTCAACTAGGACCCTAGTTCCACATATGTACTTTAACAAGAAAATCACATGCTCCTCTGTTAAGCCTGGTCTTGCCCTTCTGCACTTGTGCAATTTTTAAAAAAATCTAAATTCTGACTACAGTTCTTTCTATTAACTCCATCATGTTGGTTTTCACCTATTATTCTAACCTTTCAAATCCTGATTTTTGTCACCCAGAGTATTAATCATACTTCTAATGTTATTGTTACTGGCAAATTTACTGATGAAAAAATTAACCAGGATAAGAACAAGAAAAATGCTCTATCACTAGAAATCTCCCTCCAAGATGACATAAATTTGTTAGACAGATACTCTTGGGCTAAAGAAACCCAACTAACCATGGATCACTTAAAAGTCCTATATACAGTCCGTTGGGGTACCTGGGTGGCTCAGTCAGTTGAACGTTGAACTCTTGATTTTGGCGCAGGTGGGAGCAAACCCCATGCTGGACTCTGTGCTCAGCGCAGAGTCTGCTTGGAATTCTCTGTCTCCTTCTGCCCCCTGTCCCACTCACACACATGCACTCTCTCTAAATAAAACCTTTTTTTTTTTTTTTAAAGTACTACAGTCCAGGCCATGTATGTCCATTTTGTCCACATGGATTTTATGAGAATATGGCAAAAGTTTGTTGAACTCTACCTACAGTTTAATAACCAATGCATTCCTTTACCTTAATGGTTTAATAATCCTGCTAAAGAAAGAAAGAAACTATGCTAATCAGGTTGGGCACATTCTAACTGAATGCATACTGATTTCTGGGGCTCGCCATTTCCCTCTCTGCACATGTTCACAAAACATCTATTTAATGATCTGCTTCAGAAATTTCTAGAGGTAAATGTCAGGGTCAATGACCTGTATCCATTTTTTAAAAGGCAAGATATTTGTCCATCTCCAAGTTTTTCAATGATCTTAGGTATTCAATGATAAATATAAATTTTAAGTTCTGTAGAACATAATTCATCTGGATCAGGTATAGGAACTTAAAAATAGGCTAAGTGCTCTCTTATTTGCATTCCTATTTTATAATCGTGTCTGTCCAATTCTTGTCAAACCATTTTCCTTGACAGAAAAAAACCTAGAAATTAAACAGCTTAGCAAACAGACTAATTCACTGTTGAATAAATGAATAAATGCTTTCTCAATGTAGCCAGTGACTACTATAGCACCTGTTTCAAAAGATTTACCTGTATTTTCTTTGCTGTTTTTAAGTCTTTTTCCCTAACATTTATTCACAACTTCAACTCTGAGTTTAAGCTTACCAAACACCGTTCTCATTAGTTCTATCACTACTATTTTGCATTACTCAGTGTGTGTCCTCTCCTCTGCCTCTTTTTAAAAGTATGTGCATATGTCTAGAATCAGTTAACTATACTGGTTTCATCTGATCTTGATTCTTTCCTTTCCTCACTGGAATTCTGTGTTTAATTAGTTTATTTCATTTACTCCACACATATTGGTGGAGCTTCATGTAAGTGCCAAAAGACTAAGATTCTAAGGTTTTGTGGGAGAGGATCTTACTTAATTCATTTTGATATTTTCCTCAGCATTTACCATAATAGTGCGAGTCATACAATAAGCTATCAAGTACTGAATGAATCAATCCGCAATTCCCAGTGATAACTTTGAGTGTTAGAATTTGAAGCTAACTCATTATTACAGCCTACAAAATGGTATTATTTTTTTCTCATGCTCTGTTCTGTTCTCCTGTGAATTTTATTAACCTTTCAGCTACCTCCACTTTCCTGTCAGCTGTTTTTCATAATATCCAGAGTTAGCTTTATCTCAAAAAAATAATTTTTTTTCTTTTTTTAGGCTTCTTGCTCTTCACTGAATTGACAGGTCTTCAGCCATGTATATTCTACTATCCTTGAGTATGCTCTATTTGAGTTGGGAATCTGCCTTGTGAGTATCATGTGCCAAAGAACAGAAACTCTGAAAAATTTCCCTTTGTACCAGCTTATACCATTTTACATTTTCCTTTTTCTTCCAAAGACAAAAGAACTTGTAGATAAAAGAAAAGATGAAAAATACAATCTGGGCTCATGGGTCCTTAAGCCTTATAACAATAAATCTCAAAGTTACTAGGACTACAATCCCTACTTCCTCATGTGTTGTCATTTATTTTTACACAAAAGGAGATTATAATGTACTGATTTGATGAGCAGCCACAGACTTTAAATCACATGTCAGATATGCTGGGCAGAAAGATGCTCTATCACCCTCTTAGCTATGCGTCTCAAGCTACATGGTAGAAAATGGGAGTCATCCTTGGTTCCTCCATTTCCCCGTTCCGAATCTACCTACCCTCCTGTAACACCACAGAATTACTGAAAAAAATCACTAAATCTAGGTGATACTACCTCCTCCATCTCAGGCACTCCTCACCCTTTCCCATTTTTATAGCAATTCCTCATCACCTTCCATTTCTACCGGTACAACCCTTTCCCTAACTTGTCTCCCTGGTTCTAACTTTGCCTCCTTCTACTAGTCCTCCAAGGCATTATTTAAGTGATTTTCTAAGTTACAAAGGTGGTCCTGTCATCATCTGTTTGCATTTTGTAAAAGGCTTCCCCGCAAATGGGGGCAAACTTGATCTCTGAATGGCTCACAGGCTCTCTATGAGTTGGCACCTTCTTCAGGGTAATCTGGTCCCTCCTGTTGCACATCTTCTTTTTCTAATCATACCTGTCTTCTTTGAGTAGCACAAATCTGCCAGGCTGTTCACTGCTCTGCCACCAACACTCTGTTCTCCAACGTCTGCTCACAACTTCCCTTCATCCTTTCAATCCTGTCTCAAAAGTCATCTCTCCCGTGAGCCTTTTCTGGGCCTCTCATCATCCATTACTTCATGCCTTTTATTCATCACCTATAGAGTCTTTTTAAAAATACTAAACCTTATATTCTAACTCTTTATATCTTTATAAGATAGCCCCTCCAACTGGATATTAAATTCCTAGGGTAGGAATGTGGGGTCTTGTTCTGTATTTTGATCATTCAACATAGTGTCTGGCACAGAATGGGAAATCAATAAATATTAGTTACTAAGGGAATTAATGCTCTCTGTGGGACAAACAATGGTTTTAATGGATGACATGCAGCTCAAAATAAGCTTTACAAAAGGCAAACATCCTCATACTTCAAGCAGCAAAAGAACAGTAAGCTCTTCATTATTCGTGCTTATGGAGGAAGGCAGTAAGAGATTTAAAAAATAGTGGACAATCTAGAAATCCTTTGTATTGGGCATTTCGTAGGTTTTATGTAAACAACTAGCAGATTTATTTTCCTAATAACCTTTTGTTTGGATACCATTAAAACTAAACTGTGTGCGAACATAGAAGCTGTAGGGTAAATGATGTCAGTATTGTGGGCATTAAGTCAGCTGAGCTAGAATTAAGAATTCATCATGAATAATCCATGCAATTCACACCTGGTTATGCATTCCCCTGGCAGGCAAGGGAGGTTGAAGGAAGGGAATGGGTCAGCCATCCTCTGTTTCTGGCACATTCTTTAAATCCTAAAGAAGAGAGACACCTGCCAGCAGTCTATGTTTTTGTCACTTTTCCTGGCAAATAGGCCCAGAGACAGAAGAAACTGAAAGTCAAGAAAAAGCAAAGGACTGTGAGTCATACTTGTATTTTGGGAAGTGCCCCTGGTGGATGGAACAGCATCAAACTGATTCCAGCCCATTACTTGAAACTAGTAAGAAGAAAAGAAGGTAGCAGAATGTTTGGGTGAAAAGTGACCAAAAGCAAGGGTCAGGTTACCTTTCTAACAAACACAGAAGGAGACAAACACATTTGAGAAGCTCTGTATTCATGGGATAAATGAGACTAGTTGCAAAGGGAGAAGCTCTAGAAATTTTTTCTGGATTTGAGTATTGTGATACCCTTAGGATTCTAATTCAAAAGCTTCTTACACAAATTGTAGCGTACCTCTGAAGACCTTCAGATCAACTTTTTTTCGGCCCCTTACTATGTTGCTAATGCACCATAATCCAACTCTGAAACATCACAGCTGATGGACTTGAAAGCTAGGCAAAATCAAAGTCATGTTTCTTGGATGACTGCCTGTGCTCCTTGTTTGATCCATGCAAAAGAAGCAGTAGGACATCTGTCTCACAACCAGAAAACCCCTTAGAGTCTCTGGAACAGTCCATGTTTCTGCTCCAAAGCCAAGAGATTCCTCTGTCACCACACTTTTCAAGGCAAGACTGAGTATAAAAGTAGCTCATACTCTTCTAGGGAAAGGCAGACTCAGTGGTCAGAAAGGCCAGAAAGGCCTCACACAGGCAGTGTCTGGCAATGAATGGAAATAACACTGTAAAGCCACAGTTTTGAGCCTGGCTTGACCACTTGAATGAACTGAGGTCTGGCTTCCTTCTTAATATAATGGACTAATTCCTGCCTTGCCTTCTTAACAAAGTTATATCAAGATCAAACGAGAAAAACAAAGCATTTTTGAAAGTGCTTGTGTGTTTGTGCCCGAATTGAAGACTCCTTTGGATCCTCTTTAAAAAACTGTACCATGTCCTAGAAATGATGAAAAAATCCCGAGTGAGCTCTGCATTTCATGCCTGAGTTGCCCCTTTTGCAAAATGGAATCCCCTCCTGGCAGGCTTAGGGGTATAAATATTAGAACAGTGAACCATTTCTGTCTTGTATGTTTAGGAATATTAGGGAGAAACCCCAGGGGATTACGGGTAATGTGAAAATTTTATTTTGGAATCTTTCCTAAAACAAGCCCTCTATATACTATAACTGTGAGACTTTTACTGCAAGGACTGGACTTCAGGATCCATAATCTCTTTCCCTTTCTTTCCTCACTCCCATGTGAACAGCAAGCTTGGGTCATTCACAGTCATCAGGCAGCTATCCTGAGACTTTCTTTCTCAGCACCTAGGGCTGGAAGGTGGGGGAAGAGGGACAAGACTGATTAAAATGGCCACTCATTCAGAGGAATATTGAGTCCATGGAGGGGGAAATGGCAGGGAGAGGAAGAGAAACACTTAGAACTGGGGCACTGGAAAGAAAGGCAAGACACAAAGGAGGGCAGAAGGCAGGGATTTCACTGTTGTCTTGACAACCAAACCCCTATTGTTCCTGGTGAGTTTACCTCACAGCGAGATGTCTAGACTCTGCTCTGGGCAAACCCCACCACTGCAAAAGAGGGAGGAGGGAGAAGTGTAGGATGGAAAGGTGGTAACTCTGCTGTACATGATGGGACTGGCTCCCAACTTCTACTAGATTACAGGTTAGAGTATGCTCAGCCATGATCTGGGAGAGAATTAGGGACTGGGTTTAAATAAGCAGACATGATAGTGTTCCAAATTATGCTGTGAAAATGGCTAGAGGAAGCTGGAACAGACCATCCTCAAAGAGAACAAGGTTTAGACAGAAGCATATGTCAAAGTTAAGGAAACAGGGAAAATACTGGAAGGAGCATGGGGAAAAGGAAATATAATGGACAGAAGCATCCTGGGGAAGAAGAGGTACCTAAAAGTATTTGTTACCCATTTCTTGTCTATAGCCTGAATTTTAAAACCTTTCCAAAGAGAAGGTTATACACTCTGATAGTTAGGATATGGAACACAGCTGTGGCGACAACTCCAGAATCTCCACATAGTAGGAGGGATTTTGGGGGCACCACCTGTGGTTAGAAAACAAGGGGGGCAGGGGAGGAGGTGGACATGGGACTTATCTTGAAGCTGAATTTGTACAGCAAGCATACCATGTTTATAGAGATTATATATTTATTGGGGAAGGGCTAAATTCCCTCCAAGAAAATCTGTGGCAGCATAATTACATCAGCACTAGATTAAGGTGTATTTCCTACTAGTTCACCCCCTACTCCCTCGCTGTGCTAGTACAATACAGGCCTACTCCTCCACAGGGCACTTGCTGAATCTATATATAAGGACAGAGGTAAAGATAGAACCTCAAGAATTAACATATGGCTGTGTTGCCAGCACCAACTTAACAGGAAAGAGCCAAATGATCTCCACTCATGGCTGAAAGCAGTGGAAACACCCTTGATCATTTGAGAGGTAGATAAGATTCCCAACACCAGTGCAATCTAGCCCTGACAGTGTCCACCTCAGTGAGATGGAGATCTAGGATTCTGGTATCCAAAAAGGACTTGAGTATAGGACCAAGTAGCTTACAGAGAATACCAACAATTTTTTTCTGGATGTTCAGCTGGTTTAATCACCATAGACTCTCTGGTTTACTCTGGGTTTCTGAGTCAAAAATGTTCTTAAGTGAATCAGCTCCAGCACTGACTCCTTGAGGAGTGGAATGCACTCAAAGGGGCAACTTCTGGCAGTACATACTGCTCAAAGAAGCTAGTGTCCACTGAAGACTGATCAGAACAGAGGGGAGGAGGGTGAAAGATAAAGAAATTGGGCTCATTTAAAAGTCACTGGCCCAGAGCAGAGGGCAGATAAGTAGCTTCTGAATCATGGAATAAGACAGAGAATGGTTTCATTACTATCACCACCGAGACAAGACCTGTAATCACAAAAAGAATACTCCCTCGAAGAAGGCAAATGGGTATAGTTTAACCTGCAGCGCCACCTGGTGCCCAAAGGGAGAATTCCTGTTCTTACTCCCACAAGGAGCAAAACCTTGCAGCACTTTCCAAGATGTATTTGACAAAATGTTCTCCCTCTGTCTTCTGTGCTCATGAACACTGTCTCTCACATACACACACTCTGCCTCTGTCTCTCTCAGAGGGGGACTGGATGAATATACTAAAAACTTTTTTAAAGATTACTTTTTATTTAAAAACAGAAATAATGCCCTCCCCCCTCTTTAAAATGCTTGGTGTCTGGAATATTTACACTAAACTTGTCTAAATGATACCTATCTTACATCTAGCTCTAAATAATTAATTTGCTCTATAAAGCCTCCCTAACGTTTATGTAAACAAGAATCCCAATTTTTTTTTTTTACTGCATTTACAGCCTATGCCATGTCATTTAACCTCACATTGTTCAATACTTCTAATTGATTCATAAGGGTTCTCTATTCTCTTAGGCTGCAAGTCCTCTGAAGTAGAAACAGTCACACATTAGATCTGAAGAGCTAGCAGGGAGCTGCTACTTAATAAGTACACACAGGCATCAAATCTTATACAGACTTTTCAAAAATTATTTGTAAAGAGGTCACCATAACAAGAACTGCATAAAGTTAGTTTCCTAGGAAGCAAATGAAGAAGGTTAGGGACACCTGGATTAGGGGCAGTTCCCTGGTTCTGAAGAAACTCTGAGGTTCTGCTCTGGATATGACCAGGGAAGACTTTAAGTATGTAAGACAGGATGGAAGAGTGAAGAGATAGAGATCATATGAAGAAAGGGATCCTGACTTGAAGGGTGCAGAAAAGAATTTCTATCTTCCAGGGTCTTTTGCTACTAACAGATCCCAAAAGCAAGAACACTATAAAGAACTTTTCCAAAAAAAACAAAAAACAAAAAACAAACCCCACATTAAAATGTAAACATATTCTTTACATCAGGTATGTTACTGCCCTGGCAATTTAGGATCTCCAAGGAAATGGAACATGGAGCCTGTAAAGATGGGATGAGAACTAATCCATATGGATGTGTCATAGGTCAGTAACTCACCAAAGTTACTGAGTGCTTCCATGTACCAGGCATGCCTCAGGAGGCATTCGTTATCATCGCTTATCTTCCAACTAACTTTATGAGCCAGGCACTGTTATTTCCACGTAGAGAGTAACTGAGGCAGAGGGAGGTTAAGAGACTTGTTTTAAGTCACACAGATAGTAAAATGCAAAGTATAATTTGAATTCAGATTTGTCTGACTTCAAAGTCCATATTCTTATTTCCCTGTGTGGAAGGAAAGAGGCTGAGAAGCACACTAGCAGGATATGCTTCCAGAGAGGAACAGCTTAGATGGGTCTCACAGTAGGAGGCCCATGGCATAGAGGACACTATGTTCTTTTGGAAAGAAGAGTGCCACTAGGATAGGAGAGGGCCTGAAGGGCGCAAAGGAAAAAACTCCTCTTAGGCTTAACTATGGCTTTGCGAATTTGAGGTGCTCACTTAAAGAGCTGTTGGGGAGGGACAAAACAGAAACTCTGTTTACATTGGTGTTTCTTGTCTCCCCATGACTGAGGAATCCTGGGATCCTCACTAGTGATAAACAGAGGGACTGATTTGATTGGAATGGCATGTGATGTTCATTGGACCAAATTTGTTACATGCCTTCCATGTATATGATTAGGTGCTTATGACAGAAAGATGAATAAGGCAAGGGCCCCAGCTCAGGATCCCGACAGTCTCAAACTGTCCTGGGTTCCTATTTGCTTAGTTACAGATGGGAGGGATACCAGTAACTTGACTTGAAGAAAGGTGCTAGGTTTAAATACCTCATGAGATTCCGCTTTATTTTTAACTGATGCAATGACCAGTTCTGCCTCTGAGTGTATGAGAATTTACAGGCAGAACTGCAAAAACACACAGGCACCTATCTGTTATGTCCTTAAAGGTGTACTCAAGTAGAAACTGTCAGTATATGATAGAAAAGACATGGTATTTTCATCTGAAGGTAGGTGTAGAATAAGTAACACCTAAGAAAAATGACAGGGAGACCACTCATAATAAGACTCCTGAGGCCCACACAGGCCCAGTATACAGATGTTGAGAACCTCCCTTTTTTCAAGATCTAGTGAGAGAGGCACAAGACAAGCAGTGTCCCTTTTCCTTCAAGGAAGCACAATACAACATGAGCAAAAAATTATTTTCAGGACCTCTAAAAACTACTTGAGTCAATAATGAGAGGGCAAGAAAATAATCTGACAGGAAAATCTAGAGACTTCGTTTGAGGTAATTTTGAGATTTAGTTTGTATCTGGGGCTTTTGAAAAGTATGCTACTTTCCTACAGAAACTTCAAAGAAAGAGATCAGGTATAAGAAACCACAAGGCGCCAGAACTGAATTACAAGAAAGAGAAGTTTATGGAGCAAAGGAGAAAAGCTGTCGTCTATGTTCCTTGAGAAACGCTAAGTCTTAACTCTGAAAATCTTTTTCTGAGAACAGGATGCAGAATAGGGATACCTAAGGGAGATTATCTCTGATCCAAAAGTGTTTTAAGAATAAAAATCAGAAATATGCTGATGGAAATCAATTTATATACTACCTTCGTTTTCCTGAGTTTTTGTTTTCCTAAGTCCACACAGATGAAAGCAAAAGAGATTACATGTATAAGGCAGAGGGACTTGCAAGTGAGGACAGTTCTAGTGGCCATGGCCTGGGAAGAAACCCTGCAGAGTGGGGAAGCAGTACAGAATAGCAGAAATTGCACGGGCTTTGAGGCCAGGAGGACTATAGTGGAATCTCAGGGCTGGTACTTACTAGCTCTATGATTCTGGGAAGCTTAATCTGAATATCCTTTTTCTCACTTGTAATATGTGTAAATACAGGTCTATCTCACAGAACTGCACTGCACATCAGTCCATGAAGCACAGAATTGCTTAGTTGGTACAGTTAGTACTAAATAAATGTCAGCTCTTTTCTTGTGCCACTTGCTTGTACCCTTTGGTGGGAGGCCTGGAGTTTCCCTTAAGATCTAATTGAGGTCAGAAAGACCCTTTAACCATTTGCTACTTAGACATGCCCATGGAGAAAGAGGCCCTTGAATGGGATCCACTTAAGGAACATGTGAGATTCTGGAGTGACCTATAAGAATCGGTGCAAGCAGAGTATGTGGTCAATCATTCATAATTGTCTTTCAGTAAGATGAACAAGTGTGCCTGGGAGTGCAGCCCTCTGCAAGAATCCCCCTCCTCTCTTTCCACATGCCTGCTCCTGACCTTTCCTGAGAGATGGTTTGTAGAGACAGAATTTCTAAGAAAACAAGTCCATGGCCTGGCATAAAGTCCAGAGCTTGCCATCTCATTTTCTCCTGGGTCCAATACTTGTTGGATTCCTTAAACTGGACACATCCTTTCTTTTCTCCTTCATCTCTATAGAATTTCTGACTCCACATACTTTTCTACTCTGCTTTGCCCACAGGTTACAGAACGAAGGTTCCTTCCTCTTTTTACCACTCTATTCTATTCTCACGTGCCCCCCTAACCCACACACACATACGCACAAAAACACACTCACTCACTCACTCTTTAAGAAATCCTGATGTAGATGCCAGGAATGTGTCTGCTGCCTTTTTGACAGAGTCTGATGCCATCTTTGGGGCCATGGGGAGGGCAGAGCCACAGGACGTGGCATTCGTGTACTCTACCGCTAGCCTGCTTCATATTTTTATCGTGGCATTGCTCTGGGCATCCAAGCACGGAACCAATCCAGCTTCTTCTCATTCCTTTGCTCTACATCAGGACTCCATAATAATCTCACCCCTTACCTTGGCTGGATCTTCCTGCCCCAAACCTTCTACCATCAATGGAGCACGGTACATCTCTCCTCTTTCCCTCCAACCTAGTCATGTCTGAGTATTTGTCCAATTTCCTAACCCTGATTCTGATGCATGCAGGGATACTGGTAAGTTTCTTCTGTTTTCGGACATGAACAGTCTGCACAAGCTGGAATCTCACTTCTTGGCTAAGTCTGCTACCCCCACTTCTCTGCCCCTCCCTTTGTCTCTAGTTCCAAACAAGGAGTGCTCCTTCTTACATAATTGGATGTTCCCAGCACAGAAGCTGACACATGAGGTCAGGCGCGCATGCGTGCAAGACTTCCCTTTGACTTAAAAATGCCTTTTTTGGGCATCTAACTTCTCTTCAGCTCCCTTCCCCCACTCTCTCCACACCATCAACAATCAAGGGAGATTTATGAAGCCTGGCTCAGCTCAGAACGCTTCCAACCTTGGCTTAGAAGGCGGGGTCATGAGGTTGAATTTACTCTCCTTTTTTTTTTTTTTTGCAGGCTAGAGAGAGAGTTCGAGAGTGAGGCAGCACACACTCGTGATTTGCCAAGAGTCCCTGGTGTCCAAGACAGTTACGCATATATAGGTCTTTTAAGGGAGCAAGGAGAGTAAACAAAGCTGAGGGCAGAACTTATCTTCTTAGAGATGATAATGCAGGAGGTTGGAAAATTAGAACATTTTAAAGATGAATGTAAATCTAGATAGCTGTACCGTCCCTCATATCCCAGCTCAGTGAGCTCACAATGACTAGAGAAGTAGCAGTAACTATCAGTGGCCCCAATGCCGACTCTCCTTCTCTTTAAAGGACAGTGCTCAAAGGAGAGCCCACGTAATCTGCAAAAGGATATAGCTCCAATCTTTGTGGTTTCAGAAACACAGCAAACATGCTTCTCCCTGGGCAGCAGTCAGGGGGACAGTCTCAGAGAGGCCAACACCAAAGCAGGAAGCAGGAAGGGACCATACCATACCTCTTGCCCAAGCAGCAATAGTAGGTGGAGTGGCAGGGAAGGTGCTGTAGCTCTGGGGGGATATCAAATTCCAGCTTATTTGCTTACCAAAGCAAGTAAAGCCCAAGAACACAGCACTGTATAAACCTCTTTTTAAAAATAAAAAGAAACGTAAGCTATCCAGGGGACAAGTAACATGGGCTGACCTTAGGATGCTGCAGGACCCTTTGTACTACATGTGAATGTGCATACCCATAGAAACATGATTTAGAGTTTACAAAGTGACTGATACTGTCCTCTTGAGGAATGTAGACTACTCTGAGGAAAATATTTTTGTTGGTTTTTAATCCTTTCAAATCCCAAGGCAATCCCTGAAAGAGAAAGTCATTATAGCTGAAAATCAGATAAACATGGGTTCAAATTCTGCCTGTGGTATACTTAATAGCTCTGTGATCTGGATTAAATAGCCACAATTCTTTGTAAGTTTCAGCTTCCTCATCTTTGAAATGGGGATCATAACACCTCTTTTGCAGGGCTTTTGGGGGAATTAAGTGACACAATATGCTTGTGTGTTCAGTACAGTTGTCTGCACAAAGTAAACTCTCAACAAAGGTTTGTTGGATACTAAATATCCTGAAGGTGACAATGTCACCAAAGTTTGAGTCCTGCAATAAATCCTGTCTTTTCCGTATCTACCACACACAGGGGAACTTGCTGGTACGAGACCACACACCACAGATCCTTCAAGCTTCTGGAAAGGGAATTGGGGTTCTTTTTCCAGATATCCAGTTTCTTCTAGACTCCTATCTTAAAAAAAGCTTCAAGAGCACTGTGAACCCAGCAGAAGATATCTGAGAAGAGGGCATGTTTATATATCATTAAAAAAGGTGGAATTATTTCTAGGGAAAGATTAAAGACCTTGACCAGGGAAGGATGAGACTCTTAGCTCTAGTCTGTGGAGACTCAGGGTGAGAAGGGTGTCAGCCGGCTGTGTTCTTATTTCCATTGCAGTTAACACAAAACAAAATGGACTTAAAGATAAAATTTGATTAGAAATAAGAACTTTTTGACAGGAAGGAATATTAGACAACTGCATAGGTATAAAATATCACCTGGAAAAATCTATGGTGAACAAAGATAACAGACCAAAAGATAGCAGAGTTATCTTTGTAAGTTAAAACAGACTTTTCCAAAAGCAATAGCCACAACATTCTGTTCTTGCACAAGATTCATATTGGCTTCATTCAAATATATCCAGAATTTTCTACCTTTCAAATAGAGATGCTACCTCATTAAAAAAAAAAAAATGGTAAAAGGAAAGTCAAGAGAAATTTAGTTGTAAGCCCTCTTCCTAACTATTTATGGTGTGAGCTACTTCTCTATGGGTTTTGCTCATTTTCATTCACCTGACAGCTATGTACCCAGCTAACCAGAAGCATGGTTCTCATGGAAGTGTCACTAGATGGGGACACAAAGGTTAAAACTTAGCCTGATTCAAAGTTCTTTTCATGAGGAAAGGCACTACTTGATTCCAGCAGTTCTCCCCACCCATGTAACCAGTAATTTAATATAAGAATCTTAATCTTTTTATAAAATTTCTACTGACTCATCCATACTTTTCTGTTCCTCTGAATAATTTCTTATGTTTTGAAACCAATACATCAAGCAAATGACTTCAAGGACAGAGGGTAATCAATTATCACATACTAGCTTGTTTTAGAATCTTCCAGTTTTTGGAAAGCAACTAGGAGACCAGCAAAGGCAAACTTAATAGAGGAAGAAAGAAATGAAGGGTCAGTTAGCAATATTCACAGATGACTGAATACAATACAGAGGCTTGACTTCAAGTATGAAGGTAATGAGAAAGGAAATGTTTATTGTATTCTCTAACCTTTAATGAACACCTTCTATGTCCTGGGTCCTGTGTAAGTTGCTGTGGATATATAGCCATGTCTAGTCCTTAAAGAACTGATAGTCTAGTGCAAAGTTTCTCACCTTTGCACTACTGATATTTTGGGTAGGATGATTCATTGTTGTTTGGGGTGGGGGGCAGGGAGGGAGAATGCTGTTCTGTGTAGTGTAGAATGTTTAGCAGCATCCCAGGCCTCTACCCTCTAGATGAAATAGCTTTCTGCCTCTCTTCTCAGTTGTGACAAACAAAAATATCTCCAGATGTTCCAAAGAGCCCTGGAAGAAAATTGCCCCCAACTTGAGGACCTCTAGTTTAGGTAAAGAAAGTCATTTCTCTGTGTACTGTAATGAGTATAATCATCAGAACTTTGAGAGTAAAAAAGAGAGCTCCTTAGTTCTGGAGGAAGGTGGGAGAGGATTCACAGAATAAATGACATTTAATGCTTAATTTTTAGCAGTAGGCCAAGCAGACAAGAAAAGGGAGAGTTTTGGACATAGGGAAGGAGAAAGAATGAGAGAGATAGAATGAGGAGAAGAATGAACAGAGAAAGACCATTCTGGTAGAGATAAGAGGATGAATAAAGACTTGAAGAAAGAGAGACCACAGAGTGTACGGGCCACGATGAATGGTTTGCATGGGGGAGAATTAGAAATAAGGCTGGGACCAAGCCATGTCACAGAGGAAAGGAGAAATCATAATATGATAAATATATATTTAAACACAGTGGAGCCCTTTCTCAAACAAAAAATAACCCAGATTCCAGCCTATTACACTGACCAAAATGAAATTTCTTTGATTAGATCATGGTCTACTCAGTTTTCCCTTAGCTTCTAAAGCACCTCTGTGGAGCCCCTAGAACTCTGGGAAACATAGTAGAAAAATCACTTTTGTAGGCAATAGGGCACAACTGAAGGATATTAAGTGCAGACTATACATATTTGCTTTTTGGAAAAAGCACTCTAGTGGCAGAGCTGAATATGGAGGAGGGACAAGGGGAAAGTCAAAAGGCATGGCGACTAGTCAGCATTTTATATGTGGGTTTCGCCTGGAGACCAGTTATCAGCTACAACATGTAGGAAAAAGCACATTGGCTTTGGAGTTATACACATCTAGCTTCAAAGTCCAGGTGTCATTAACTATGACCTTATGAATGCTAGCTGACCTTGCCAACCTCTATTTACTTCTATAAAATGGGACTGCCTACCTCACTTGGCTGCTACAAGAAAATATATGTACACAGAGGTCAGGTGCTGGCATATGATGAGCACTCAGCAAATATAAAAGTGCACTGCCTTCCTTCCCTAGGTCTTTTTATTATTAAATCTCCTTAAGCTTCTCTGATCTTAAGTAACTCTGAGAGTGGGAGGGGAGATTTACTTGCTCCTTGTTAATGGATTTTCTACTTGTAGAATGGACACATAATTCTGTTTTTAAAAAGAGTTTTTCTTTTTGGAGTGACCTATTATCATGAGCCACTTGCTAAGAGAAGACCTCCAGAATTTGACTTCTTCCTTTAGGATCTGCCAGGACGTCTCAAAAGGGAGAAATCAGAACAAGAATGGTCAAAACACAAGCATTGTGTATACCTGTCTAGTTCTGAGACTGTGTCTCTGACCATCTTGAGTTTAGCAGAGTCTGTGTTAGTTTCATGGTTAGGAAGTCAGCAGCTAAAAACTCCACCCATGTGCAGATCTTTTAGAAGATGAAAGTGGTGTTGGGATCACAGTCCATGCTTTATATACAAGAATACTTTTACTCCTTACCATCCTGTGTAAATACTTCTTTAGTTGTGAATGTTTACACACCTTTTGGAGAAAACAATCTTTATTTTCAAAGAACTGATCTGTTTTCTCCTTGTCTCATTGTTTATCATCACAGTAAACATATGCTGTCAGTGAAGAGCAATGTCCATTGCAACAAGTTGGAAGGTATAGGTCTAGGGGGTATAACTGGGTGGAGAATTGATCCCCGAGTAGGAAGAGTTGAGGTGAAGTGTTTTAAGATCACAGACAGTATAACTCAGTGGATTATGCCAGAAGTCTTACAGAAGCAGAACCATTTATACTTTAGACGTTGAGGTGATTAAGACAAGCTTTTTGGTACTCTTCAGGCAGTCTTCATCCCTCTGCACCTATGACAGAGTCTCTGTCTTTCCTCATGACTGCAGGTTTCCTGGACTCTACTCTTTCCCTCTCCAGTGCAGAATTCAGCATCATATCCAACCCCTGTCCAATCTGAGACTCTAATACAATGAAGAACTATGCCATCTTACCTCTGAACTAAGGTCCCAAATACAAGATGAAGAACTTTCTGAATGTTTTCTGTACATAGCCATCTCCACTGTTCCATCAGCAGCAAGAGGAGCAGATCTAGGGCTGTGTCAGCTAGCTCTGTCTCTGCTCCTGGGGAATGAAAAGGCATCAAAAGTAACTCAGGGAGTACTTGGGTGGCTCAGTGGGTTAAAAACTCTGCCTTCAGCTTGGGTCATGATCCCAGGGTCCTGGAATCAAGCCCTGCATTGGGCTCCTGCTCGGCAGGGAGCCTGCTTCCTCCTCTTTCTCTCTGCCTGCCTCTGCCTACTTGTGATCTCTGTCTCTCAAATAAATAAATAAAATCTTAAAAAAAAAAAAAAGAAGTAACTCAAAAGAGACCCATTCTGGGGAACATATTTCAACGCACCAGGTCTTCACCACTTTATCAATCATCTTAGGTTTCTGTAATTCTTCTGTACTCAAATCAAGAGATGGTTTACTTTATATCTAAGAAGTTCAGTGACAGGCTCTGTATTTCTTTATAATTCTTTGTTTATATTCCTTAGTCACTCAGTAATATTTATCTTTCTAAAAGATTTTGCACATAATTATTTTGCCTATCTAGCTTCTGTTTCTTTTGTACTTCCCCCACCGGAACTGAATACATTCTATTCCAAGTAACTGCTCCCAAATAATGACTAACTGGAACTGGCAAAGTCCAGTCTCTTCCATTCTTATATTCCACTGGCCTCCACAAAGCATCATGGAAATGTTGTGGGCAACAGATTTGGGGAAATTTTGGGGATTCATTCCCCTGTAAACAAGTTTGCTTTGAAAGTATCTCCATTACACAGAGCTACTGGGTTGGGATCCAGAAGGCTTTAGTTTTTGGTTTTGAGATAACATGTGGTTTGAGGAAGAACACTCCACCTTTGGTAACATATGCCATAACAATGACTGATTTCTTTCCTCTATCAAAGAACGGTAAGACCACAAGTGACTTCACACCCATGCTAAGCTGAAATCTTCTGAACAGATGTACTTTATGGATGGAAACATCCGTTCTTTAACCCCGTTCAAGGGGCCCCATGTCATCTGTGATTTGCTTCCTAGGAGATGTCCCCAGGAATACATAATGTTCCAGAGTGAATCTCAGCAATCTGGTGCTAATGCTGTGATTAATATCAAAATTAATCATCAACAATAATTTTGTTAGTCTTGGACCAAAGGGTATTGTCTCAGCCAGCTTGCCCAAGCTCTCTTCCCTAAAGGGCTCTTTAGGACATTAATAACTTCAGATTTGGATGAATCTTTGAGAACCAAATCCTACTTTTTTCTTAGTCCCATCTAATATATTTCTCTCTCTCTCTCTCTCTCTCTCTATATATATATATATATATATATATATATATATTTTTTTTTTTTTTTTTTTCTGCACTGCATTTCAAGGGGGCATGGGAACTGGTATGTTTATGTCCAGTCATTTCCTCAAAGACAGGATATTCAGTTCCTTGGGAAACAGTACCATGCAGAGCATCAGCCACCCTTCTGGATTTTATGATTTTCTCAAGTTTAGCATTTACCTAGAGCTGCCACCATGTGGTGATAGCCTGTCATAGCAGTAAAAAATAAGAGGAAACAGAGGAAGAGTCCTCTGGAAGAAAACGCTAAGTTTCGCATCATGTGAGCATTTTGTTTCTCAGGGCTGGAAAAAAACCTCACACACAAACTATACCCTTAGAGATATGATGTTCAAAATTTACAGGCTTGACTTTCTCTTCTAAGCTCTCTGATGCTTTTGCTGTTTTAACACTTCATTTACTTAACCAGTGAGATATGTGGGAAGATATCAGATATGTGAGGTTTTTTTACACAGTTAAGCTGAGGTCCATAAAGCAGAGGTCAGGTGACTGTTCAAGTACACCTGAGAAACAATGCTAAAATCAGTTTTTTTCTCCCCTCCTCCCCCAGGATTCTGTGATCTTTTCTTTTCAGAGGGAGACTGTCTTAGTGGAACTGAAAACTTTTTTATAAGTTCTAGCTCAGCAAACATACTAATACCCAGGGCTCCCAATTCTTCCTCTGTAAAAAAACAAAAACAAAAACAAAAACAAAACAAAAAAAAACTGTATTTTTTTGGGGAAGCAAACCTCCCTGCCCTCACCTCTTCTCCCTTCCTGCTCTATGCTGGGGAACCGGGTGGTGTCATTTGTTACAGTAGTAAATAAAACAGAAGGAAAAGATCCAGGAAAAAGGGAGAATTCCATCTTGAGCTTTAGTTGCTCTATGGTACATCAAAGTGGAGATTTCTGGTAAGCAAGTGGAAATATGACATCCAGTATTTTGGCATCGTCAGCACATGTTAGACTTAAAATCAAGAGTACAAATGAGATCACTCAGGGGGAGTATACAGAGTAAGAACAGAGAGCCAAAAAAAAAGTTCTGGAAGGCTACTAAGGGAACCAACAAAGGGGACTGAGAAGAGATCACAAGAGAGGTAGAGAGAAAACCAGGAAAGGGGTACCAAAGACACAAAAGAAAGTTCGTAGGTCAAGGGAGTCCAAAGATGCCAAACCATGGCAAAAATAACATAAGATAATATTATATTCATGGATCTTATTTTGCTGGACCAGAACTCCCTGTTTTTGTCCCTTGCTCCTGTTTGACTCAGCTCTGGGGACTGTGTCAAATTCTTCTTTGTATCCCAGGACTCAGCACAGTACCTCAAACACTGGTGTTTAACACATAGCTTGCTTAGCTGAACACAAAAGAAATTACATCAATGAATCCTGACTGTCACACCCTGCCTCCCTTCTCTGTGGGGATGGAGATCTTGTCACGTACCTGGATCACCACTGCGGAGATCTTGGGCGGGCACAGCTGCATCAGACAAGTAACCATCCATACAAGCTTTAGGGATTTGTTCTGGATCTTTTCCTGGGGCTTCTGTTGGCTGCATTTCTAATAACTTTGTCTGTTTTTCAATAAAGGATTCCATCACAGATGTGGATAGGATTTCTGACTCCTGAAGAAAGTGCCAGTGTCATATCACATAAAGAATGAAGAAAATAGAGTAACCATGGCCTTTCAGCTTCTTCCTATTCCTTCCCTGCACTAAGTATCATGAGTATAGAACCCAACTAACTCTGTGGCCACCTTTGGAAACTTCTCACTTTCTACCTAAATCCCAAGTAAAACAATGCCTTTGTATTCTCATTCACTGCAAATACATTTGGGTCATTTGTTCTCTCCCAGGAACTGGCCTTCCTTCTCATTCTGCCATCTTTTATTGTAAGCCCATGACCCTTGAGTTTAGAATAAAAATCAGAGATCTAGATGCTGGTTAAGTCCTTTAGCAAGGCACCTTTATCTCTCCTGACTTTGGAGAATGTAACTGCAGGATCAACATCCCAGCTATTAATTCCAGGAGTTATCTAGGAACTTCTTACCACATTGCCTTCCTGGAGACCGTAGAGAATCTTCTCAGGTGCCTCAGTGATATTCAGTGCTGGAGCAATCTTACTGGAAGAGAACCTCAATCTGGACCTGGTATTGACACAAAAGAGCAGAAACAACATAATTTATGGCTTTGATCTCCAAACAAAGGGCTGATAAGTATTAATACCTTAAAACAAGAACACCCATACTTATTCTTGGGAGCTTATTATGATCAGAGTTGCCAGGAGAGACCTGGCCCTGAAATTCCCAAAATGATATACATTCTGACAGTTCTTAATACATAGCGCAACCACTGCACTAAGCTATGTCCACGATGCATTTGTGAAAAGGCTTTTGCTAATGTAAAATAGGGGCCAGCCTATCCTGGTTGTATTCCCACAAGCTAAAAAATGGCTAGCATATACTATCTACTCATTAAAAATTTGCTGGAGATTAAATTGACAAGTGGCATAAACCAAGGTTTTTGTTGCTGTTGTTCGTGCCCTTTTCATACATCCACTTCTCTCCCAGTGTGCCAAATAAAAGTAGGGAAGGAACCACAAGTGCTAACCTCATATTTCGAGGCTCTTATAAGCACAGATATCACAGTCATCCTTCAAAATATGGGCTCAGTTAAAAAAGGCTAAAAACTGTTATTGCTGGTCCATGAGACACGAACATAGAAAAAGACAGTCAGGCAGACATACAGAAACAGACATACAAACTCTCCACCCTTCCCTCTCCCTCCTCCAACACATGCACACCCACACACACACCCATGCGCAGACATACACACACACATTCTCTTCTCTCTTTCACTCACTCACTTACTCTTTCTCTTCATAATGGTCCAGGTACAGATATGAAGTCTGCAGTTAGGGGTAAGTGTGATGCCCTTCCCTTCCACATGTTGATTTTGGAAGGGTAAATGTGGGACCCTAGCGCAGGACAGAATAGCATAAAATAGGCCCTATATGTGTTCATCTTGGCCCTTTCCTGTTTATTGCTAGTATGTGCATCTTCTGAGCTAAGATTTCCAGAAATGATCACAGAGATCAGTTATAAGTCTTAGTTCTTAATAGGAAAGAAACATTTCAATTTTCCAGGAAAATAGAAAAGAAGAATATCCATATTCTACAGTTTTCCCTCTAGTCAAAACTCCATGGTCTGTTTAAGCCCTGGGTTCCCATGGCAAGACAAACATTTAGCAGGGATACCTATGCTGGATCTCAAGCTCCTTTGGGATGAGCACTGAGGAGTGTGGGGTCTGGCTTTGTATAAAAACTGATATGTATGTCCTATCTCCTCTCTCCTAGGGCCAGAAAGTGGGGATAGACTTTGGTTGAGGACTGGCAATCATCCTGAGAATTGGAAAGGGTCCCCGCGTGACCAAAGGGCTTCTCACTTGCTGGGCTTCTTGCCTTCTGTCTGGGGCTTGGTTTCTGTCTCGGCCTCACTCAGCTCTTCTGTTGGGCTCTGGGGTTCGGAGCGAGGAAATGCTGTCTTCAGTGTATCCACGATAGCACTTACCACCATCTGCAGGGGTCAGAGGTGCAGGGTCAGACAGAAACCACCAAATGAGCAGTTGTCTTATGGTGCTTTATGCAATGAAGATGAGCAGATAGCCAGGCTACCTAGTGGAGCCTTTTCATCAGCATAGTCAGATACCAGACAGATTTCCTGGCAACTATCCCCCCTTTTCTCGGTGGCCATAAAAATCTGCTTCCTCACAGAGTTAAGACAAACAATGCCATGGGAAAAGAAGGCAAAACAAACAATGAGATAAATAAAAAGCTGGGAGTTCTGCAGGCTGGTGAAATAGTTTTCATTTTTCAATTTCTTTTCTTGCATATAAAGGAATGATTTTTCGTTTCCAAATCAATAATACTTTCACTAAGATATGAATAAATGGAAGTGATGTAGGTAGGAATATATGGAAAAGAGAAAGAGTAAAGATTATCAAAAAAGAAATATATTCTAGAAGCATATATAATATTAACACACTCAGAGTAATTCACAGAGAAAAGAACTGTTTTTTTCAGTTAATCCACACAATTTTTCTTCTTTACAGAAAGAGTAACAAAAATTACTCATGTCAAAATTAAGGAATAATTAATAAGAGTTGACATAAACTACTCGTAAAGACCAAATAAAACAATCCTCACTGAAAAGCAAGAGTTGTGTATATTTTTCGGAATGGAAAAACGGCTAAAAAGGAAAATTCACAAATGAAACCCTAAAATACCAAAGAAGTAAAAAGAAATCTTTACTTTTCCTTTGGTGCTCCTTGCTAATTAACACTGCTGGCTGACAGCAGCATCATGCCTTCCTTAATTCTTGCCTGTGTTTATCCTCTACAAAGAACATAGCTAGTACAGCTAAGACAAGGCTTAAGTGATGGGGTAAGATGATGATAAAGCACAGGGGTAACAAACCAGGGAAAGAACAAGAGGACAGCATGAATAGATAATGCAGCTTAGAAAATTTAACTTGTTCTCAAGGCTCACAAAATTGTAGTTGCGGACAGGGTTCTTATCTGCTCTGTTCACTCTTGTATCACCAGCAGTTAGTCCTGTTCATGATCAAGCTCATACTTGACCAGGGAAGCAGTAAGTGGCTGGTAAGTCAGTGAGTGAACACATCTGTGTAGATGGACACATCCACATGGAATTCTGGGGAATTCTACTTCATCCCTCCCTTTTCAGTTTGCAGCTTTTTCTTCATAGCAATGAATGTCTCCTAATTCCTACCACAATATTCCACTTTTTCATTTTATCTCCTGAAATCTAGAGAGAGACCCACCTTCTCCAGTGAGTCAGTGGTTTCTAACCTTTTTAAACACATGCCATCTTTGGATAAACATAAACCTCAGACTTGTGCCCTGGAGACTCTAAAATCATCTGGTAATCCCTGCTTACAGGATATAATGTGTTGTACAAATGCCCTTCTTCTACCATCTCCAAAGGTTCTGAGCTAACCTCTTGAAAAGTATAATTCTTTCCATGCTCTGTTCTCCAACAGAGAGTCACCACACCAGTCTAAATCCAGCTTTGTGTCCTGTCTTGGGGCTCTTTTTCCTGAGTGACCAACACCAGGAATGATCCTTACCTCCAGGAGACTTTTCTGCCACCACCATCTATGGAGGTACAGATCTATCCCTACTTTCCTCCACTGAATAACAATGTCATAATATTGTCTAGGAGATGTGTGAACACATATAGTGTCATAGTTGCCCACTGTAATTCAGCAAAGTGATGGTCCAACCAATATTTGCAATAGGTCTTGAACATTCTCATCCACGTTCCATGGGCTCCTCTCTGCTGTCTCTCCCCACCCCCAAACTCCTTTATTTTTTAATCCTTGCATACACTCTGGTGAGAAACTAAAGCTGAGCACAGTGGCCCTGCTGGTACCTTGTCTATTCTGGACACCATGAATGGTTTCTTGACAAAGGCAATACGAGCATCTGTGTTCAGAGCAAGGAACTCCTGCATCTCCTCACTGTTAGCGATCTCTGGAATGGCACAGAGTTGCTGAAAAAGATACAAGAAGGATTTCAAAGAGAAATTCTGGTCCCCAGGTCTTTCCAGGTTGGCTCGGGTATCTGATAATTAGAATGAGAACACAGCCAAAACAGAAGGGTGCTGACCTTTAGAAAGGATTCCAGGAGGCTCTTTCGGGCTTCTACTCTGTCACTATCCATGTTGCCAAATGGAAGATCCGGAAAGAGCTTTTTAGGACCCTTCACGTCTTAAAAAAATGAAACACAAACTCATTCACTTAACATTTACTGAGAGATATTCCATATAAGATACATCATATATGCAAAGAAAACAGAATGGTTGAATATATTCCTAAAATCTTATTTTATTTTTTTTTATTTAGGGAGTTCCAAATATATCCCAAGGATATAGTACATACACTCTACTCTTGTTATCAGTATTCAGGATAAGGTACAGGAAGCCTTATGCCTCAGGAGTTACAAATGAGGGCTCTAAAGTCCAGCTGCCCAAGTTTAAATTTTAGCTCCAATCCCTACTATGAGAATGACCTTCAGCAAGTTGCCTAATCCTTCTTTGACGTTTCTCTCCATAAAGTGGGGATAATGACAGTTATCTAATCCATAAGCTGTTCAGAGAATTAAGTGAGCTAATATGTGTAAAGTACTTAGAAGAGAACCTGGCAAAAGTTTTCAAGCTCAGTTCAGTGGTAACTATTATTATTAAGAAAGAAAATGCAGGAACGCCTGGGTGGCTCAAAGGGTTAAAGCCTCTGCCTTTGGATCCAGTCATGATCCTGGGGTCCTGGGATTGAGCCCGCATCAGGCTCTCTGCTCAGCAGGGAGCCTGCTTCCCTTCCTCTCTCTGCGTGCCTCTCTGCCTACTTGTGATCTCTGTCTATCAAATAAATAAAATCTTAAAAAAAGCAAAATGAAAGAAAGAAAATGCATTACTGAAATCCCCAACTTATGCCTAAACTTATTAAAAGGTTTATTTGGGTAATCATCAGTTTTGTAGGTTTTTTTTTTTTTAATCAAAGTAGCTGGCTTACTAGCTTATTTTTAGAGTTAAATTTTATTACATTTTCTTACTGTTCCTGTGCCTTATGGGTGTCAAATAGCAAACACACAAAAAGCCTGGTTGTTAAAGGAAGGATGGCGAGTATTTCTGGATACTATTTTAATATTTAAGAGCAATCCATGTCTGCATGCATGTGGAAAAGTTGATTTAACTCCTTACGCTACCTCACGGACACAGGTGGAAATATGAAAGTTTCTTAAGCTTAAACTAGATGGGCCACAGAACAAAGCATTAAATGGCAAAGAAGTACCTCAGAAAGAATGGGGTCAGTGCTATCCAGCACTAAAACCCAAAACATATGAAAGCAAACTGGCAGAACACGGGCCCCTTGTTGCTGTGTTCTCCTCCTCTATCCCTCCCCACAAACTACTAGGCCTCCAGCCTCTCAGATCAGGGGGCTAGATGCGTAAAGCAAGCAGGCAGTCTGGGCTGGGGAAACTCCTGACTTTTGATGAACTTTCGGAGATCTGACTTCTCCTCCAGACGAGTCTGTAGATTCAGGAACTCGCGGTAGCGGCGATTCACAGTGTGGTAGGCCACCTGCTGCAGGCCACTGCTGTTCTCACCATCCAGGGCCGTCTCATACTGTTGAATGAACACATTTGTTTAGGGCATCAGCTCAATGGCCACAAAGTAAGTGCACAGCAGAGGTAAAGGGAGGGAAAAGTTTCTATTCTCTTTATTTCTTCCTTTTCTTTTTTAAAATTTATTTGACAGAGAGCGACACATACACAAGTAGGCAGTGTCAGGCAGAGGGAGAGGGAGAAGCAGAATCCCACTGGGAAGGGAGTCTGATGTGGGGCTCAATCCCAGAACCCTGGGATCATGACCTGAGCCAAAGGCAGAAGCTTAACTGTTACTGAGCCACCCAAGTGCCCCACTTCTGAACCTACTAGATCCAACTGCTGCTCTGAGTTGCAATAAATAACTTGAATTCCAAGGATAGCTGAATTAAGGAATGAGATGTGCTCCCCAACATATGTGGCCCAGAAAGAGAAATGAGTTTTGCTATTCTCCATTTCCTCCTTCTCCCTCAAAACCCCTTCCTACAAACACTTTCTTTACTTATAAAACAGCTATAGGGCTCCTGGGTGGCACAGGCAGCTAAGGGTCCAACTCTTGGTTTCAGCTCAGTTTTGACCTCACGGCCGTGAGGGATCGAGTCCTGTGTCAGGCTCCACACTTGGAGTGAATTCTGCTTGTGATGGTCTCTCCCTCTCCCTCTGCTCCACCCACTTATCATTCTCTCTCTGAAATAAATAAATCTTTTCCAAAAATGGCTATATTAATATTTTTCAAATCTTGAAGAGTATAAAACAGAAGGTACAAGAGCACCTCTTTCACTCCTTAATTATAGGTTGGACATTATAAAAGGATAACCATTTGCCATTATACTTGACCAGTGATTATTTATGTTATTTAGGGGGAAGAACAAATAATCCAAAACAGCTGATGAATAAAATCATTTGTTTGCCTGGAATGCATTAGAGGAACATGTGTTTTTATTTTGCTATGGGCAGATTAATTATTATTCTTGGAGCTAAATTTTTTTTTTTTCCCTAAGCACATATCATCTGTATGATTGTAAGTCACATGAATACTGGAGATGTTGTAAGGGGTCAAAGTTCCCTGTCTTCATATGTGTGGAGGGCCAGTATGTGGGAAAAGAAAACTTGTACTGAATGTTCCCCCAGAGCAAACACCCTGAGCAGCATGAAAGCTGCAACTCAGTGCAGGGTAGACTTTTGGACAGAGTAGTTAAGATATAATGAAATAATGTGCAAGAACTATGTATGTACTTGCTCTCATTAGGGGTAGGTTACCATTTTTGTTTGGAGGAGGCATTATATTGTGGGGCAAGTGATGGAACACATAATCTCTTTGTTGGTGGGTTTAAGGCTGTATTAAAATTTTCTAGAGCCAGAGTGAAGTATTCATCACGAACTGACATAAGCAAAGTAAGAGTCCCTCAGACCAGCACTGTGAAAGAAAGGCCTGCGTAAGAGACCCAGACAGAATTCAAGGTGGGGCTCTCAATCCTAGAGCACCTGGGAGTTTCTGTGGAAAGGTCTGCTCCCTGAGTGACACTAACAACACACATATATTTCCAAACCTGGCTACTCCTCAAAAATCAGTTGGGCTTCTTTTTAAAAAGATTCTGATAGGCTCTGATAGAGCTGAATGAAAATTTATAAAAATACCCTCTTCTGGTGAATGGGAGGCAGTCTACCCTAACGCCAGTTTCAGGGAGCCACTGCTGTAACTGAATTCACCATGTAATACATGAACCCCTTCATATCATCTCTGCCAAGTAGTTCCTACTTCTGTGCTTAACTACCTCTAGGAATGAGGAAGCTATTAAACCTTTTGAGACGATATATATATATATCGATATATATATATCAAAATATATATATATATGTATATATATATATATATTTCCTAAACAAAGTACAAAAGATACTAGTAATTAAAAAAGGAAAGAAACAAATTAACAAGGAGGTTTGGAAAGAGAATTTCTGGACAAGCCTCTATATTGGAACCACTGAAAAATATATGACCCTCAGTATCCTAAGAACTCTGAGATTCTAGGATTATTTGCATAGATACTGAAGAAAAGCCAGCACTGCTTTACAAATTATCTTCAGACCATTCACATATAGACTGCTGAATTGAACATAGTAAATGAAGAGTAGCCTCTCTCCTTTAGAACACTAGCTTCATTCGCTCTGCTCTCCAAACCCATTCCCAGTACAGAGTGGGTGACCGTAATTCTAATCCTGTTACCTTCACTGTGTAGAGTGTGTATGGGTGGAATCCAGTGCCACTGTGCTCTCGAGCAGTAATGGTACCAGTGATACGAAGGTTCTGGATGACAACCGGGCCATCTGGACTGCTCAGGGGCTCAAAGCTGAAGGTGGCTGAGGTGAGAGGACCAGTTGGAGAAGAGGAAAGCAGAACCTGTGGCAGACTAGGATCTACAGAGCTCACGTCATTGGTGAGATCCTTCTCTAAGCCTGAGGGTCGTGGGAGGCAGGTCCTTTCTGGATCTGTCAGCAAAGCTGTAAGAGAGGTGACATCTCCTTGTTCCACTTCCTTGTCTGCTGTGTCAATGTGGATCTCTGGGCAGGAAGTCAGCATGGAGACTAGTAGCCCTGTCTCTGTTTCTGTTCTTGGACCCTCCTCGGGCTCTGCTCCCTCAATTCCTTCGGATCCCTCAATATCCTTAGACTCCAGAGACTGGGGACCCTCCAGGGCACACAGGGCATCCTGGATCCTGTCAGAGAGGAAGTTGCCTGGGGTCATGAGCATGATGGTTTCCTTGCTCAGCTCAGACAATGGAGACTCCAGCTCTGTGTCTTCACATAAAAACAAAGGGCCTCGAATATCTGGCTGCAGGAAATGAGATGAGTTGTTTCCTATTTTTCTCTCTTCTGGCAGGCCACCCAGTTCTCCCTCTATTGCTTCACGGCCTTCCTCAACTTCTGGGGAGTGGTGGGAAGGCCCGTCTGGCTCACTACAGTTTAGTAGCACTGGCGCTGCTGCTGGAGAAGGGGCTCTCACTTCCGGGAGGCTCTGTACCTCAACAATCAGTGGCAGAGATGTGGGCACTGAGGGCTTTTCCAGGGCACTGGCTGGGGAAGTCGATTTAACCACCGCTGTCGGATTATTTCTGGCCTTGGAAAAGATGCCCACAAGTACAAGGTGGATCCAGTCAGGATCTGACAGCCTGCTGATCAGTGGTAAGATTACATTGCAAGTAATGAGTTCCACCACGACATGGCGACCGGTCCGGGTCTCCAAGTGGGGCTTTGGCACTAGTCCTTGAAGCAATAAATTTACAATGCCACGTGTATAGGTGACCTCAGTGGTGACGCTCTGTACAGCAGGATGTGGGGCAGCAGCTCGGCAGTAAGCCTCCCAGAGCTGGGAGGGATCAACGGTACCACTCTGCTTCCCAGCCAGGGCTTCCTTCGCCTGAATATAGCTCTGCAGGTGACAACCGCAGAGAGTAAGAACCCTCTGTGCAAGAGCATGACTGTCCACCATGCCCATCCTCCTCCGGAGCTCCTGGACCAACCCTCTCATGGCAGCCTCCATTTCTTCCTCAAAGGCTGGCTCCTGGCTCACAGTGCGATACCACGATGACACAAAGTCCCGCATAATCATCTGGATGGTGCGGTCGATCTCCTGTTCCAGTTGCCTCTCTGCCTCAGGGTTTGGAGGGCAGGTGGCCACTGGGATGAAGCGTTCCAGGTGCAACCGACCTGAAGCCCCCACAATGGCGTTGGAGCCCAGCCATCCTCCCAGCACCGCCAGTAATGCGGACAAAAGGCACAGGAGCCACACATTGACCAGAAAGTGGATGACCAGGAGCCAGCCGAGCACAATCCCCACAGCCATCAGCTTCCGGCTACTCAGCAGGTTATTGAGGTTCCAGCTCGACCCAGCTGGGGCCTCTGGTAACGAGGACGCTGTCTCCGCCTTCATGGCTGAAAGGGGCAGATGGCTACCCAGTCGATCGATCGCCCTCTCTCTACTTCACCTGAGTTCGGGAATGGGGCGTTAACTGTACGGAGACAAGGCTATCTGGGTTGCTATTCGGGGACCGGGGCAGTACTCTGGATCCTCGGAGTCCTACACGCTCCGCAAAGCCACAGAGGCGCTTCTCCCCCTCGCTCCAGCCCCTTCCAGCGGAGACGCCGCTCTCGGAGACTCCGAGGCCTTCATAATGCAGAGGTCGGAGAGGCTCCGCGCTGCCTGGGGAGGGCGGGGCAGGGCCTCGGCGCCCCTCACCCAACACTTACAGACGCCGAACACCGGGTCATACACCGCTGGGGGGGCGCGCCCAGACCGAACCCCGATTTGTGGGGGACACAACAGTGTCTTCGCCGCCGCCCTCGGAGGAACTCTCCCCCGGGCTCGGCTCCCCGGGCGACTGCAACCAGCCGCCAGGTTTCTGTCACGGCTGCCGGCCGGCGGCTGCCGGCGACAACTTCCGGGTCGACGTCGGCAGGGCGGGGTATGCTGGGAGAACGGGCCGCGCGTCCTGAGGAGCGGCGCTGCGCGCGGCTCCCCCTGGTGGTAAGGATCGGCCGTGACAACACCAGCGGAAAGTGATCTCCCAAACTCTTGCCTGGCTGAAGGGTGAGCTAAGTTCCCAAAGCCGGGTGGAGCACAGAGCGGCCTTGCAGGCAGTAACCCTCGAAGACTGAGACTTCTAGCTTTATTAAATGGAGTCAGCCAGCATTTTTTACTGCTTAGGCAAACTCTCAGTAATCCAGTTTGTTTTAATCCCATGCGGGCATTTTTTTATTGACTTGATACATTTTAACATTTACCCCGCTCCCTCCTGGGGCCCCCCTGCACCCCCCAGTACACAGCTCGTGTACCTTGTTCTCAGGAATTGCAGAACACAAGGCGTACAAAGTTAATACAGAGATAGATTTTTTCCTTATATTTCACATACTCTGTAACAAAATCATATTTGGGACTTGGAGGTTATTTACTGGTGGCATTACCCAAGCAATCAGATACCTTGAACATCTGCTATATTCAATCACTGTGAATAGGTAATGTGGACGAATAGAGCAGTCCTTGTTCTCAAGGACCTGGCAGATAGGGGCGCCTAGGTGGCTCAGTGGGTTGAGCAGCTGCCTTCGGCTCAGGTCATGATCCCAGGGTCTTGGGATCCAGTGCCCGCATTCTGCTACCTGCTCTCGGACAGCCTGCTTCTCCTTTTTCCTCTGCCTGCTGCTCTGCCTACTTGTGCTCTCTATTTATTTGCCAAATAAATAAATAAAATCCTAAAACAAAACAAACCACAACAACAACAACACAGGACCTGGTAGCTCATTGGGGAGACAATTTCCTGGATCATGAATGGGTAACTAATAATGCAAGTCAGTATGGTATATAGTAAAATGCAAAATCTTACAGGTATTCAGGGGAAGGACAGATCACTGGGGCTTCCAGAGCAGGTAGCCTTTATGTTGGATTTTCAAGGGTGAGAGTTGGTTTCTAACCCCTTTCATGTCATCTTCCCCATTTCTCAAATAAATAGGAAAAGAAGGCAGAAGCAGAGATGTATTTTCAGACAGTCCTCAAATATATTTGCTTTGAAATCTACCCAGACAGAAATACCTACAGGAAGATTGAATACCTGACAGTAGAACTGATCGTGTGTTAGAATGTGCCGGTGTTCTGTGAAGCCAGCTTTCTTCCCCATCTTGGTCCCCAGGAGCTCTGCCAGCAAGGTGGCTATCTTTTTTATTTTGGCACAGGATGCATATAACTTGTATAAAACTATTTATGATTACTCGTCTTCAGCTTTCTCTATGATGTTAGCATTTATCATTATAGCATTAGTTCCCAGAAGTTTAAAGTAACCTTCAGGCAAACTCCAACCAAAAACTGTGCCAACAAGAGGTAAACATATCGTAGCTTCTCTCATGCCTACTGTTGGGGAAATGATTTCTTTTGAATACAAAAGGAACCATCATTTAGACGTGAAGCATAGTTAATGCCTACCAATTCTAATACGAAGAGTTTGATTTAGGATCAGAATGTCCACGAAGCTGACTGGACACATCCCTGAGATGAAAGAATGTGGTCCGGTGTTTCCATGGCACAGACCACTTCACTGGTGTCTCCTTCCCACAAAAAAGGAATATAAGAAGTGGGAGCTGGTCCTTTGTCCTCCCAGACCATTTCATTGTCCTCAGTCAGAGGGACAGTTACATTGCAATGATGCTCTGGAGAAATATCCCTGCCATTTAACCAAGAACTAAAAGAAATGGATGAGAGGGAGTCTAGTGTGATTCTGAAGATTTTACTGTGATAGTTCAGAGAGAAAGTTTACTCTGCAATATAATCTGGAGTGTTCAGGGCAGCAAGAAACTGACCTTGTAAGTGGGCGCTGTGCCACCTGACCAGATGGTCTGGAGTACGTAGGTAGCCAAGAGTGCCTTCCTGATTCTGAAGTGGATTTGATGAAATAGGACTCTCAGATGAACATGCCAGTGCACTTGTCATTTTGACTGGAATGAGTTTCTGCCTAGAGATCTGGGACCAGCCTGAGTCTCCAAACAGATTAATTACAGGGAGGAGGGGAGAGGCAGAACTGATGTTTGGTTATGGTCATGGTATGTATATGTGGTGGGAGGAAGCTTGTTGTCTGGCTGTATCACTCACCATCTCACTAAGTCCTTTCTACTTTCCTTCTTACCATTTCTTAAAACATTATAGGCAGAGTGGTAGACGTGTTAGAGATAATGAGACAAATAAGACACAGTAATTCACCTCAAGGGACTCGCAGTCTAGTTGAAAGAGAAAGACACATAAATCAGTGTAACAAAACATTATCATGGGTGGTATGACAGTTGCAGTAGAAGAATGTATAATAAAATGGGAACATGAAGGAGGGGTGGTCAACCGGGGAGTTGGGTGGTGTCAATAAAGTCTTCATAGAAAGTTGGAAAACACTGGAAAAAAATAAAGAAGTAAGTGAGTTATTTTAGGTGAATGGAGGATAGAGAGAGCAAGGGGAAGAGAGCAGGAAGGTCTGTTAGGAGAGGCCGAAGAGAGAAGTAAGCAGGACAGTGAGAGCAAGGGGAGGCACTCCAGCAAGGGGGCATGCTGGAGGCAGCTCATGCCACACCTCGATTTTCTTTCAAAGGCAGAAGTCAAGTAGCTTCCTAAAGAGAGCAGTAGTGATGGGGCAGGTGACCTGGTTTGTAATTATTGCTCTGAGAAACAGAAGGAGTGGTAGACGGGTTCATATAAAGAATATAAAGAATAAAGTTCATATAAAGAGTAAAGAGGGACTGAGGACCTAGCTTGGGTTAGGACCTTGATGTCTTGAGAGGAGAGATATTAATATTTTAAATCATGGTGTCTGGGTGTCTAAGAAAGAAAATGTAGCCAGAGAGAGAATATCAATTGTGAGAATAAGGTTAGTTGTACTGAAAGAAATGGAGTGAACCAGATGATTAAAAACTTGTGGTTAAGAGATTGGTCTGTTAGAGCCTGTCCTAGTTTCCTATTGCTGCTCTGTCAAATTACCATAAACAGTGATTACAACAACATATGTTTTTTTTTTTTCTCTCACAGTTCTGAAAGTCATAAATCTAAACCCAGTTGGCAGGGGTGTGTTCTTTCTGGAGGTTCTAAGGGAGACCTTGCTTTCTTGCTCTTTTCTGCTTTGAGAGGCTGCCTGTCTTCTGCTGGTCATGGCCTCACATTACTTAGGTTTCTGCTCCTGTGGTCACTTCTCTCACTCTGACCCTTCTGCGTATTTCCTATAAAGACCCTTGTCATTATATTGAGCCCCCCCTTCCTGGTAACCCAAGGTTATCTTCTGATCTCAACATTCTTACCTTAATCACGTCTGCAAAGTCTCTTTTGTCATAAAAAGTAACACAGTGGCAGGTTCTGGGGATTAGAATGTGGACATCTTTGGGGGTCGTTATTCAACTTACTACAGAGTCAAGATATCCAGATAGGAAAATCTTATTATGACAGTGAAGTCTGGGTGTGGCCAAGTAATGAGTTACTGAAGTAGAATGTAGATAACATGCTAGGGCTGAGGAAGAAATTTTGAAATAGTCTTTGAGAAGGATGATCTACATGTCGTTGGAAGTCACGGATGTTAGGGGAGTGAGGACTGGGATCTTGGTACAAATGTTCTCAGTAAATGAGGGGGATGATCGGAAGTGGGTGGATGATGTAATGAGGAGAGTAGATTGTGGTAATACCAAAATAGGAGCAGAGAATTTTTCCTAAGTTGGAAAATAGGCTATGGGGAAACTGCCTTAAGTTTCAGTGTTGTAGAATAAATAGCCACCAGAGGGCAGCAGGGAGTATGGCATTTTTAAAAAATCTATTTATTTTTAAGGTCTTTATTTATTTATTTATTTGACAGAGAGAGAGAGAGAGAGAGAGAGAGAGAGAGAGAGAGAGAGAGATCACAAGTAGGCAGAGAGGCAGGCAGAGAGAGAGAGAGAGAGAAGGAAGCAGGCTCACCGCTAAGCAGAGAGTCTGATGCGGGACTCGATTCCAGGACCCTGAGATCATGACCTGAGCGGAAGGCAGAGGCTTTAACCCACTGAGCCACCCAGGTGCCTGGGAGTATGGCATCTTAAGGGGAAATTGCGTCTCCTGTATTCTTTCATTCATCCATTCATATATCTTCATCCAACAGGCATTTAAACTAGGTATTGGGAATTCAGAGATGCACTTCGTATGGCTGCTATTCTTAAAGGGTTCACAGTCTTGTACAAGAGGCAGGCACCAACACAATATTAAAAATGCTATAAAAGAAATATGTCAAAATATGGGAACACAGAGAATCTGGGAAAGTTTCACAGAAGAGGTGACAATTGAGTTAGCCTTGAAGGATGGGTTAAATTTCTTATGACGACAAGAGGAACGGGCAATTCTAGGAATAAAGAAAACACGAGGAACGCCAAGAAATCTCCCGTATTAGTTTGCTAGAAACTCTTATAATAACATATCACAGACTGGGTGGTGTCTAATTTTCTAATATTTTATTTCTAATAAAATAGAAACTCATTTTCTCACAGTTCTAGAGGTCGAAAGTCCAAGATTAAGATGTTGGCAGGGTTGGTTTCTCCTGAAGCTCCTCTGATTGGCTTGCAGATGACTGACATCTTGTTGTGTCTTCACATGGTCTTTCCTTTTTGTCTGTGCCTCCCTGGTGTGTCTCTCTTTTAAAGACACCACTCATATAGGATTAAGGCCCACCAATATAACCTCACTTAACTTCAATCACAGCTTTAAATTTCTCTTAGGATCCTACAGAGAAACAGAACCAGTATGTATGCGCACACACACACATAGGTATATGTAAATTCATTGTGAGGAACTGGATCGTGCCAGTGAGTCTGAGAAGTCCTACGATCTGCCAACATTAGCTTTCATGGCATAAAAATTAAAAATAACATTGAACAAGTCAAAGAGATATAGACTTAAGTTTCACACCTGACAACACATGGTACCAAGTGCTCTACTAGGCCCTCCCACAATAGAACAACTGGATCCTGAATGAAAACACTTTTTGGTGAATTTATAGGCTCATAAGAAGAGAGGTAAGGGGGCACCTGGGTGGTAAAAGGTCCCCCAATAATGGGTCCATGATTAAAGGAGCGAGACTGATACAAAGTGAAGGTTAAGCAAAGCTTTATTTCTCACCAAGCATCGAGAATCAAACCGACCATTCAGGGCCAGCCACCTCTTAAAGAGAGGGCGACCCCTCCCTGCCTTACAGACTAACTTATAGAGCAAAGGCCATGTGGTTGGGCCTGGCCACACACAGGTGGCCAATGAGATTGTAACACACAGAGAAAGCTGCACAGTCATGCTAGGTCACACACACGGGTGGCCAATTGATTACAATTTACCCTATAGTAGCTATTTGAACCAGCCTATCACCTTGGTCAGAACTGGCACCCAAAAGGCGCCCAAAAGGTGGGGCCCACACTCCTTGGTAGCTAGGGAGACAGTATGTGCACTCGACTGATTGGATGTCTCTACCTGGCCCGACTCATCCCCGCATTCCGGGCCGTTATCTCCACCTGACCTGACCCACCCTTGTATTTGGGCTTTATTACCTAGGACAGGTTTCCCGGACTGGCTTTTAAGTAAGTTCCCTTGGGGGGCAGGCAGGGTCAGTTTAAGTTTTACTGCCTAAACAAAATCACTGTTTAACTGGATGGAATTGCCCTGGCTAAATAGGCCCTTACAGGTGGCTCAGTGAGTTAAAGCCTCTACCTTCAGCTCAGGTCATGATCCCAGAGTCCTGGGATCTAGCCCCGCATCAGGCTCCCTGCTTAGCAGGGAACCTGCTTTCCTTCTGTTGGGCTGGCAGAAAGGGCTACTAAAGATGGCGAAAGTTCCCGCCTCGGACAGGAGAACAAAGGCCCAAGCAGGAATCTGAGACCCCCGCCCCGGGCTCCAGTGGACCAATGGGACCCTGACAAGCAGGAATCTGAGACCCCTGCCCTGGGCTCCAGTGGACCAATGGGACCCCGATGAGCAGGCGAAATATCCAAATAAGGGAAACTTGCCAAAAGACCCCTGAGCTCTCCCCTCAAGACCTCTTAAAAGCCCCCTCCTCCCTGCCTTCCACTCTGCTTTCCAGAGTCGCGGAACCTCGCCCGAGGGTGCCCACCTCCTCCCGGCACAACTTTCCTGGCTCCCCTTCTCCTGAGCCCTGAAATTTCGCCGGAGAGCATTTTTAATAAATTGTGCCTTGCATCCACTTTGCCTGGGGTTGTGTTTATCTCGCCGGAAAAAACTTTACACCTTTCTCTCTCTCTCTCTCTCTCTCTCTATGCCTGCCTCCCTGCCTACTTGTAATCTCTCTCTGTCAAATAAGTAAGTAAAATCTTCATTTAAAAAAAAGAGAGAGAGAGAGAGGAGAGGTAGGTGAGTTCACAGTACACTATCTTGTTCCTCTCCCCAAACTGGAGAGAACAGAAAACAAATTCTGAGATAACGGCAGAATGGGAGTAGTGGGCAGCAGAACAGTAATCCAGGTTATGGGCCTTGTTCCAGCAGAAGGAGGTGGAACCGAGCCCCGACTCCTGTCTTAGCCATCATAGTCCTTGAGGGAAGTTTGAAGACATTCCAGACCAGTGACTTTCCCTAGCTCCTGGAAGACATATATGAAAATCCTTCCTGGGAGAAAATATTCTCATTTTAAGCTCCCCAAATTACCTCACATTTAATATAAACTGAATATGAATTCCAAAGTCATCAACTATAAGGGAAGGCAAACCACCTTGGGTGAGAATCCGAAGAAATAACAAACAGATCAGCTTTAGACCACCAGGACTGTAGAAATGGAAATTAACTGATGCTTATCTGTGTATGAACTCAAAGAAATGAAACATAAATACTAACAATGACAGATGATCAAATATGGCCATACAGATTTTAAAAAATAGCCAAAGAGAATTTCTATAAATGAAAAAAAAAAAAAAAAACTGCTGGTGGAGTTCAGAACATGCTACCCTAAAATATTCCACTTTGGCATATGGATTATTTTGAGCTAAATGAAAAAAAAAGCCTAAAATAAAGTTTAATTTTCCCCTTTTATAAAGGAAATTTACACTTTAAAAATGAAATTTTCATTAGTAAATGTACCTGTACCAGAAAGAGAGCTACTCCCAGAGTAGTTATGCAGTTAACTCTGTAATATGGCAAACTTGACTTATCATCCATTTCCTTCCCTCTCCTTCCCATAATTTGCCTCCCCACCTGCAGAAGCGTGAAACACCTCTCTCTCTTCCTTAGCTCAGGATGGTGTGTAAGTCCCAATCATCTGGCTGCCTCCTTGAATCTCATGTTTTTATGAAACTCCCATGCACACACACGTAATTAAAATGTTTTTCCCCGTTAATCCCTTTTATGTCAATGTAATTCTTTTTTTAAGGTTTATTTATTTCAAAGAGATAGAGAGCATGAAAGAGCATGCGAGCAGGGGTAAAGGCAGAGGAAGAGGGAGAGAGAGAATCTTTGAACAGACTCCCCATTGAGTGTGGAGCATGAAGTGGGGCCCCATTCCAGGACCCCGAGATCATGACCTGAGTCAAAATCAAGAGTCTGCCACTTAGCCAACTGAGCCAGGTGCCCCAATTACAATGTAATTCTTAAATCAGTCACAGAACCCAGGAAGGTAGAGGAAAAGGTTTTCCTCCATCACACTACTGACATAAAAATCTTAATAGATGTCTTTGATAGTTGATTATACATAGTTGAAGAGAAAATTAATGATCTGGAATATATGTTTAAATAAATTACTTAGACTGCCTCACAGAGAGCAAGGAGATAAGATATATGATAATACATCGATAGACTGGAGAAGAGGAATCATTTAAAGAGCTACTGGCTGAGAATTTTCTGGAACTGGAATGAAGACATATATACACAGATTCAGGCAGTATTATTAATAAAAAGTAGATCAACAAAGCCAAAAGTTGATGGTAAGAAATTCGAAAGTTGATTGCAATAGAAAGAAAAAAAAATACAGTGAAGTAAAGTGGGACTCAAAGAGAGAAACACAATAACAATATTAAGTCAGAAAAAAGAGACATAATTACAGGTATAGGAGATATTAAAGATAAAAAAATTATGACAGCAAACTCTGAGACAAAATGGAAAAAATTTTAGAAAAATGTAAATTAAAATATAATTTCAAGAAGAAAAAGGATGTCTGGATAATATTTTTAAAGTTTGTCACAAATAAAACACTGGAGAGTTTTACCAGCTAATTCTCCCGAATAATGTCCAAATGTAATATGGTCATTCCAAATTTATATAATATTGTATAAAGTTCTTAAGAAGATAAAAATAAAAGGAAAAAACAAATCTCATAACAATATAATAATATAATATAATATAATAAGAGACATTTAGCCTACAGTATCATTTTGAATGGGAAACAGAAAACCATTTTCCCCATGCAATTATTTTCTTATAAGTTGATTAAGGTATAGTTGATCTTAAATGAATTTCACATACTTAAAGTGTGCAAGTTGATTAAGTTTTGACATATATACGCCCATGAAACCACTACCACAGTAATAACATATGTGTCATCTTCAAAACGTTCCTCCTGCCCACTCAGCATTGCTCTGCCCTCTCCCCTCAGGCAACCACTGATCTGTTCTCTTTCCACTTTAGATTAGTTTGCATTTTCTAGAATTGCATACAAATGAAATCATTTACCGTAAATATTTTTGTGTCTGGCTTCTGTTACTCAGCATAGCTGTTTTGAGTTTCACTCACATTGTAGCACAGATCCGTTGTTCATTGATCCATTCTTCTTATAGCTAAGTAATGTTCCATTGAATGGATATGTCATAATATTTTTATTCATTTATCAGTTAATGGGCATTGGATTTTTAATTATTTATTTATTTATTTATTTATTAAAAGATTTTATTCATTTATTTGACAGACAGAGATCACAAGTAGGCAGAAAGGCAGGCAAAGAGAAAGGGAGAAGCAGGTTCCCTGCCTAGCAGAAAGCCCAATGTGGGGCTCGATCCCAGGACCCTGAGATCATGACCTGAGCTGAAGGCAGAGGCTTAACCCACTGAGCCACCCAAAGGCAGAGGCTTAACCCACTGAGCCACCCAGGTGCCTGACATTGGATTTTTTAATGTTTATAACAATATCAGGTAAAGCTGGTGTGAATTTTTGTGTGCAATTCTTTGTATGGAGATATCCTTTTATTTCTATTAAGAAAATACCTGTGTCTGCCAAAGGCTCTAAGTAGCGTTCCTGTCTGCCACTGATCCTTCAGGCACCGTTGATCTGATGGATTATACAGCTCAACCAGCAGAGCAGTTTGCATGCCAGCCTGGATGTGTTACGGAGACTTTTCTTGTTCTGGGTCCTACTCAAAACAGCTTTTTGGATCACTTGGTATATGGGCCGGAGTAATATGCCCAAATGAGGAATATGTTGCCTCTAAAATCTAGAGGGTCACTAGGTATTGTACATAGAAGATATAGGAATATCTTGACATAGATGTCAATACTGGACTTCTAGAAATTTCACTGAGGTGGAAGGCATCTGAATTTTTTAATATTTATTTCTCAACCTCTGACATGCAGATTTCTTACCAGTAAATCTAGAATAGTGGCTAGTTTTAGCTTACTAACACATCAATGTCATCAGTGTAATGGGGCAGAGTGATACTTTGTGGAAGGGAAAGGCAATCAAGTTTCTGTGGACTGAATGATCACGTAAGGCTGGAGCATTGATATACTCCTAAATTAGGACAGTGAAGGTTTATTTCCAGCTGAACATAAATTGCTTCTGGTGGGCTTTATTAACAGGTATCAAGAAAAGGTGCATTTTTCCAGATCAATAGCTACATACTAGGTATCAGGGATGTGTTAATTTGTTCAAGCAATGAAATAACATCTGGAACAGCAGGTGTAATTGGAATCATTACCTGATTAAATTTATGATAATCCACTGTCAATCTCCAAGATCCATCTGTTCTCTGCACAGACCAACTAGGGATTTGAATGGAAATATGTGGAACAACCACTGCCCCTATATCCTTCAACTCTTTGATGATGGCCTCAGTCTCCAAAATCCGTGTAGGAATGTGGTATTGTTTTTGGTTTACTCTCTCCCCAGGTAGAATCAGTTTTAGTGGCTTTCACTTGGTCTTTCCCACCATAGTTAGCCCTTCTTCTACAGGTTAGGGAAACTGGGGGGATTCTGCCAGTTGCTCAGTATGTCTACTCCAATTATGCATTCTGGAACTGTGAAAATAACCATGGGTTGTGTTTGGTGATCCACTGTACCCACTGTTGGATAGACTTGAATTAGAACCTTATTGATAATCTGACCTGCATAGCTCCTACTATCACTTGTGGGCCACAGTGACATTTTGGGTCTCCTAAAATCAGTGACAGTTCAGAGTCAATGTTTCAATAATCCCCAAAGTCTAATTATTTTCCTTTTCTCCAATGTACAGTCACTCTGGTAAAAACTTGATTAAGTCTGAAAATTGATTGAAGGGGCAATATTTTCTGTTTTGGTGATTCAAGTTAGACTTCTGTTCACTTGGCCTAAAATTCTTCTGCTTGACTTAGTAGATTGCCCATCTATATCTCTTCTAGGGACAATGATCAAAGAACCAATGGTGTAGTCTCTGTGTCAGGTTATTCTGATTATTGCCTTGAACATGCTGTCTACCCACCTTGTCTGTGATGATTAAGTGCCACTGCTGAACACCCTGCTACCTTGGGATCCAATTACTTCCCTTCATTTAATATCCTCATTTAGAGGCAACACATCCTACTGTAATCCCTGGCCTACAGAAAAAAATTACTCAAGATAAGAATGCTGGGGCTCACCTCATTATTTATTTCTCATAGTTGTGGTTAAAGGGATGTCACTTGGATCCTCCCATAGAGCCCAAGTAGATCTTACCTAGTAAAATCACTATAACATTATAATCTCCCTAAGCTTTTGGATACTTTCTTAAAACCAGACTCAGAGTCTCATCCTCCAAGTAGCTGAATTACAAAGCAAATTGAATTCTCAATCTTATAGGGTATATTCTGTTAAACTAAGGACATTGTCTAGGAAGGAATAGGATCCTGAAAACTAGGATGGGGACATGTGGACAGATCCTGATGAAGCTGGTGATAGTGAACCCTTAAGTTCTGCTGAGTCTTCTCTGCAAGCAGACTTCTTTGCTGCCCTTGCCCCTGTTTGAAGAGATTAATCTGCTTTGTCTAAGGGAACTGTAATACACTTTCCTGAGGTAGTTGCCTTGCAAGATACTACTAACTCTTCTCAGGGTCTACCCCCATGTGACCCCCTCATTGCTTCTAGATCTACAGCAAGATTCAAGTCTCAGCAGGCCCTTAAGGGTGAGATAAAAGGAAGTGTATGCATTCTAAAATAACAGAATGCATTTCCAATTTATACAGAGAGAAATCTGAGGAATATGTGTGGGAATAGATATGAAGGGTGTGGAAGAATGATGGAAGGCACATAAAATTGGATTAGAGAAAATTTATTGATATGGTCCTCTTGCAGAGATTCTCATTTTAATAGTACAGCTCCAAGACTTGAAAGGGGCCCTAATAGTTTGTTTGGTTTGTTAGCTGAAACATGGACCAAAAACTGGCCAACACTAAATGAAATTGACATGCCAGAACTGCCTTGGTATACCATAGGGCAAAGTCCATATTTTCCTCTTTGTTGCCTCATTTGCAATATTTTTTGTGTTTCATTTAAGGTTTTGTTTAAATTTATGTATGTATATAATGAGCTGAAACTAAGAGGTGGCTGTTTAACCAACTGAGCCCCCAGGAACCTCTCATTTAAGGTTTATATACACATCTTTAAAGCAGTATAGTCTACCCTCAGGTAATATACCACTTTATAATGTGTAAAGTTGTTGAATCACTATATTGTATACCTGAATCAAATATAAGTCTGTTAACTTTACTGGATTTAAAATAAAAAATATTAAAAAATATTATATCACTTGGGGTGCCTGGGTGGCTCAGTCGATTAAACATCTGCCTTTGGCTCAGGTCAACTCTATTATAATAGAGTTTTTCAATTTCTGAACATTGCAGTATTTTCATACTTTTGATTTCAGCATATTTTGTAAATCCCAACATATATTTAAGTGTTTTTGCTGTTGCTTTAAAGAATGAACTGTTTTTTGAAGACATATAAGTAATAACAATGAATTTTATATTTACGTGTATAGTTTTCGAATCTGGTGCTCTTCTTTCTTTGTGTACATGCATTTCCTTTTGATATGACTTTCTTTCTGCCCAAAGGACTTCCCTTAACTTTTTTTCCATGTCTGTTTGGTGACATTCTGTTAGTAATAAAAACTTTCAAACCTGTTTATGCCTGAAAATGTCTTTATTTCACCTTTGCAAGATGTATATTCTAGGTATGGAATTCAAGGATGTTTGACGGTTTTTTTCTTTTCCTCAGTACTTCAAAAATATTGCTTCACTTTCTTTTGACTTTCATTGTTTCCGATAAGGGGTTTGCTATCATCTTTATCTTGTTGCTTTGTATGAAATATGCCTTTTATCTCTTGCTGCTTTAAAATTTTCTCTTAAATTCTGGCTTTAAGTAATTTGATTATGATGTGCCTTCAGAAAATCTTTTTCCTTTCCATGTTTTATGCTGGATAATTTCTTCAAATTCACTAATATTTTCTTTTGCAATGTCTAATATACTGTTAATTCCACCAATTATAGTTTCTATCTCAGACATTGTAGTTATCATCCCTTGAAGGCTGGGAATTTTAAAAAGTTTTCCCTATCTCTGACATGTTAACTCTTTCTCTAGTTTGTGGAATATATAGAATGTAGTTATGATAATGTCCTTGTCTACTAATCCTATCATCCATATCATTTATGGGTTGTTTTTTTGGTGGGGGGGTACAAAATCAGTTTTATTTTATTTTTTAAATTTGACTTAAATTTTATTTAAATTCAATTAATTAACATATATGTGTTACTAGTTTCAGAGGTAGAGTTTAGTGATTCATCAGTTGCATATAACACCCAGTGCCCATTACATCAAGTGCCCTCCTTAATGTCCATCACTCAGTACCCCCTTCTCCAGCAACCCCCAGTTTGTTTCCCATAGTTAAGAGTCCCTTCTCTGATTTCATCTTATTTTATTTTTCCCTCTCTTCCCCTATGATCTTGTTTTGTGGTTTTTAAATTCTAATCATATGATAATTATCTTTGATTGACTTATTTGGCTTAGCATAATACTCTCTAATTCCATCAACATTGTTGCAAATGGCGAAATTTCCTTTTTTTTTTTTTATGGCCGAGTCATATTCCGTTGTGTGTGTGTGTGTGTGTGTGTGTGTGTGTGTATGAATTACAACTTCTTTATTCATTATCTATTGATAGTCATCTGGGCTCTTTCCATAGTTTAGCTATTGTGGACATTTCTGCTATAAACACTGGGGTGCAGGTGCCCCTTTGGATTACTATCTTTGAATCTTCTGGGTAAATACCTAGTAGTGTAATTGCAGGGTCATAGGGTAGCTGTATTTTTAACTTTTTGAGGAAACTCCATACTGTTCTCCAGAATGTCTGTACCAGCTCGCATTCCCACCAATAGTGTAAGAAGTTTCCCTTTCTTTGTATCTTTGCCATCATCTATTATTTCCTGACTTGTTAATTTTAGCCATTCTGACTAGGGTGAAGTGGTATCTCATTGTGGTTTTGATGTGATTTGTACGGGTTGTTTTTTTTCAGTTTTTTATAAATTTATAATTTATAAAATAAGTTTTATAATTTATCCAATTAATATTTTTATTTTATTTTTTATTATTTAGCATATTTTCCTACTTTGTATGTCTGATAATTTTTTATTTTTATTTTTTTATTGAACTATAATTGACATAATAAAATATTATATTAGCTTCATGTGCATAACATGCAATGGTCACCATGATAAGTATAGTCACCACCTGTCATCATACAGAGTTATTACAATATTATTGACTATAAATGTTATGCTGCACCTTTCACTCTTGTGACTTACTTATTTTATAACTAGAAGTTTGTACCTATTTATCCCTTTCACCTATTTTGCTCATCTTCCCACTCCCTTCCTTCTGGCAACCAACAGTTTGTTCTCTGTATTTGTGAGTCTATTTATGTTTTTTGTTTGTTTATTTGTTTTGATTTTTAGATTCCACATGTAGGTGAAATTATATGGTGTCTCTCTTTCTCCATCTGACTTATTTCAGTTAATACTCTCTAGGTCCATGCATGTTTTTGCAAATGTCAAGATCTCATTCTTTTTTATGGCTGAATAATATTCATATATATATATTAATATATATGTATATGTGTGTGTGTGTGTATATGCACATCCCACATCTATCAATCTATCAATGGACACTTAGGCTGCTTCTATATCTTGGCTATTTTAAATAATGCTGCAATAAACATAGGGAAGTATATGCCTTTTCAAATTAGTGTAAATTTGTATTGGTTATCATAAGTGAAAAAATTTACCTTGCTGTATGCTAACTATTTTTAATTCCTATAAATATCCTTGAGCTGTTCTAGAACACAGTTAAGTCATTTGGAAACAATTGATTCTTTTGAGGGTTAATCTTATAGCATTGCTAGATGGGATCAGAGCAGTGTTTTGCTTAGGACTAATTTTGTCCTACTGCTTAGGTAATGCACTTCTGGGTACTCTGCCTCATGTACACTAGGTTTTCTAGTCTGGTACTATTCCCATCCTCTGTCAGTGCTGGAATCTGTTTCCTCTAATAATTTCTGGTATGTCTCCCCCTGGCTTTTAGTAGTGTCCTCCTTTACATGTGCTCATCAGTACTCAGTTGAAGATTTCAGTAGGATCCTTTGCAGATAATGGAGTTCTCTCTTTGTTCAACTTTCTTGTCTCCAGTACTCTGTTCCATAAGCTCTAGCCATCCTAGCCTTCAGACTTCCAGTTCCATCTTTTCAACTCAGGAAGGCTGCCTATTTTTATCTGCAGTGTGGCCTGGAATCCCTCTTCAGACCATTAGCAGGGCAATTGTAGAATTAGCCTTCTTTGTTCTTGTTGCTGAGGGATCCCTTTGTTTTGTTGTCTAATATTCAACATATTAGCATTGTTTTGTGTATTTTTTCTGGTTTATAGTTGTTTTGGAGGGACGGAGGGAGTTGTTACAATATTATTGAGCATATATGTTATGTTGCACTGCTTGGTCTTTTTCAGTAGTGGGACTCCTACTTGCTCTCTACTCCTCTTTCATAAGTCATTCTTTTTTTCTTTTCAGAACTCAGATTCAGAGGGTGTTTAATCCTTCTTTACAGTTAATGTCAGGAAATAATATTGGTATATATATAGGATCTTCTCTTATTTTAATTTCCACATTTCTCTTTCAATCCTTACTATTAGTTCTTTTCCTCACCATAGGCAGCCATTTTAACAGGGTTAGTTTGTATATTTTTGTCAGACTTTGTGCAATATATGTATTGTTAGATTTTAAAGTGTATTTTACACTTATATAAATGGTGTTAAGGTATAAATCACTTTTTAAACTTAGTGTTATTCCTTTAAGATGCCTCAATATTCTCATGTATGCATCTAATCTACTGCTGCTCTCTGCTGAATAGTGAACCTTGTATGTATCTACCACATTTATGTATTTATTCTCCCAGAGATTAACACTTAGACTTACTTCTACATCCTTTCACTGAATAATGCTGTGATGAATATCCTTATACATTTTCTCTCATAGACTTGAGTGAGATAACTACCACAGTTTTCACCTTATGGCATCTAAGTTTTCATGTGTTCTCTCTCCCCACACACGGAGTAAAACTGTTCTCTAATAACCCAAAGTCCCATTCAGCTAATGTATCTTGTTCGAAATTCTGGTTATCTAGATGATGCTTATTTTTCTCCATGAGGCCTTAGCTTCTTATAGTTTACTGAAGAACAAAATAAAGGGAGAAGTAACTTCATGCCAGTACGTCACACACATAAAATAATGTGATGGTTGATTGTCTCAAGGAAGGCATTATCCTTTTCCTCTCTCAGTAGTAGTTTTACAGGGTGGACATAACTGGTCAGCTAGAGACCACATTTTCTAAATTCCCCTGGGGCTTGGTGCTGACAAGTGACAAAATTTGGGTCAATAAAATATATGTAAAAGTAATGTGTGTACCTTCTGTGATACGCCCTTAAAGACAGCATGCTTACTCTGGACCTGTAGCTAGTAAGGAATTCATAACAACTTGGACACTGAAAAAGAGGTTGCAATCATGTATTAAGGACAACAGTTCTAGCTGGTCAGCTTAAGACCTGAGGTTGCTTCTTAGAGTCCACTTTATTTGGATTATTAGCTTGGAACAAAATAAATTTCTATTTTGAAATCTTTTTCTATAACAGCTCAGCCTATAGCTTTACTAATGCAAGTAAGAAAAATACAATTAGAATGAAAACTCTCACTTGGAAAGCAAATAATGAAAAATACTAAAGGTCATCAAATCTTGGTGGGCATGAATTATGAGACTCCTGTCCTGGGAGCAGAGCAGGTTCCTGGTTTAGCACAGTTGGCTGCCCTTGCTTTTGCCTTCTGGAAGTAAGTTCAGTGTTCATTTTTCCTTTTTTGCCCTCTGGGTGTCCCCTCTCCCTTTCCATAGGTCTTTATACACATATTTAGAGTCAGCATCAGAAATTGTGCCTTGGGCGCCTGGATGGCTCAGTGGGTTAAGCCGCTGCCTTCGGCTCAGGTCATGATCTCAGGGTCCTGGGATCTAGTCCCGCATCGGGCTCTCTGCTCGGCAGGGGGCCTGCTTCCCCCCCCTCTCTCTCTCTGCCTGCCTATCCATCTACTTGTGATTTCTCTCTGTCAAATAAATAAATAAAATCTTTAAAAAAAAAGAAATTGTGCCTTTTTTGGAACTGCAAAATCTTTGCAGTCCAATTCCTATTAGTCCAAGTTTGGGGCCCAATTGTGGCTTTAAGGATTGAACAGTTTTATACAGGCAAGACTTTTGTTTTTATGTAAATATAATGTCCCACATACTAAATAGCTTTCAATTTTTGAGTTTCTAATCAATTCCATTAAAAGTTCACACACCCAATGATCTCTCCAGATTGTAGTTTTTATATCTTCCAAAACTCTTTTAGGTTTTATCTTTTGTGCTTAACTCATAATTCAATCAATTTAATGATAGCTGTATTGAGGCCATTTGCAAAGACTGGTGTAGGGAGGCACCATTCTTTCTCTTTTTAATTTAATTTAATTTTTAAATTAACATATAATGTATTATTTGTTTCAGGAGTACAGGTCTGTGATTCATCAGTCTTACACAATTCACAGCACTCACCATAGCACATACCCTCCCCAATGTCCATCACTCAGCCACTCTATCCTTCCCACCGTGCCCCCCCACCCAGCAACCCTCAGTTTGTTTCCTGAGATTAAGAGTCTCTTACAGTTCATCTCCCTCTCTGGTTTCATTTTGTTTCATTTTCCCCTCCATTCCCCTATGATCCTCTGTCTTGTTTCTCAAATTCCTCATATCAGAGAGGTTATATGAAATTGTCTTTCTCTGATTGATTTATTTCACTTAGAATAATACCCTGTAGTTCCATCCATGTCATTGCAAATGGCAAGATTTCATTTTTTAAGGCTGCGTAATCCCCCCCCCCCATATATCTCAACTTCTTCACCCATTCCTCTGTTGATTGACATCTAGGTTCTTTCCATAGTTTGGCTATTGTGACATTGCCCCTATAAACATTGGGGTGTGTGTGCCCCTTCAGATCATTACATTTGTATCTTTGAGGTAAATACCCAGTAGTGTGATTGCTGTGTTGTAGGGTAGCTCTATTTTCAACTTTTTGAGGAAGCTCCATACTATTTTCCAGAGTGGCTGCACCAGCTTGTATTGCCACCAACAGTGTAGGAGGGTTCTCCTTTCTCTGTATCCTCACCAACACTTGTTGTATCCTGACTTGTTCATTTTAAAGGAGGCACCATTCTTAATCGGATTTTTGCCACTAGATTATCTCCCATTCTCCAGTCCTTGGGAACAATTAATGGGAGATTCTTGAGAAAGTCTCTGAGTATCAATCTCCTGCCTGCTGTTTGGGGATATGGAATCAGTTGAGTTTTCTATGACAGCCAAATACCAAATCCTAGTCTTAGTCAATGCTCTGTCCTTATGGTTATGATATGGAACTTTCACATATCATTTCTGCTCACAGCTTATTTACTGCCCTGAACTGGGTCATTTACTCATACCTAGCTGCAAGGTAGCAATTATCCCAGCTGAGATTCAGAGTGTTATATTACTAAAAAGAAGAGAATATATATATATATATATATATATATATATATATATATATATATATAGTAAGCAGTCCTTGGCACATACCAGATTAGAATAAGAAACAAATCTATTATTATTTTCAGAGACAGTGACTTGTCTAGAATGCAAACTGTTGCAGCCACTGTGGAAACCATATAAAGGTTCCTTCAAAAATTAAAAATAGAACTACCCTATGACCCAGGAATCATACTACTGGGTATTTACCCCCCAAAATATAACACTAATTCAAAGGGATACATGCCCTCCTATGTTTATGGTAGCATTATATATGTGGAAGCAGCCCAAGTATCCATTGATAGATGAATAGATAAAGATGTGGTTTATATACAATGGAATATTATTCAGGCATGAAAATAATAAAATCTTACCACTTGCAATGACATGGATGAAGCTGGAGAGTACAATGCTATGTGAAATAAATTAGTCAGAGAAAGACAAATACCATATGACCTCATTCATATGTGGACTTTAAGAAATAAAACAAACAAGCAAAGGGAAAACAAAAAGAGAGAGAGAAACCAAGAAACAGACTCTCAACTACAGAGAACACACTGATGGTCACCAGAGGGGAGGTGGGGGGTGCAAATAGGGGAACTAGATGATGGGGATTAAAGAATACAATTATCATGATTTTAAAAAATGAAAAAAGAAATATAAAAAATAAATTTCAGATAATTAATAGATGTATAATTAAAAATAATGAGACGGTTTAGCTAGGTGACTAAATGGTTAAAGAATAGTGCATAGAAATTATTTTCATTTCTGCACTTTATCAGCAAAACATTGGAAAATAATATTAAAAAAACTTGCAATAATAAAATTTTAAAAAGATATTTAGATATAAATCTAACCAAACATATGTAAAAACACCATGGAGAGTATTAGAAAACTTGATTGAAAGATATTAGTGTTCAATGTTCATGAAAAGAAATCCTCAATATCATAAAAGATGCCAGTTCTTCTCAAATTGATTTATAATATAGTCTAAATACAAATCCTAACAATATTTTGAGTGGAATAGGACAGACTGATTTTATAACTTATATGGAAATTGTAAGGGTTAAGAATAAACAAAATATTAAAGGACAAAAAGAGGTTGGAAGGATTTGCCCTAGTAGATATCAAGTTTTACTATAAAACTGTGATTAACACTCTGGGGTATTGTTGCCAGAATAGAGAAATTATCCAATGATATAAGACAGAGTCCTGAAACAGACTGATGAATATACAGCACACGAGAGCTTTGCAGATCAACTGGAAGAAAGGAGAGACTATTCTATAATGGTTCTGGGACAATTGATTCTCCACAATAAAAAAAAAAAAAAAAGAAAAAGAGAGAAAAGAAAAGAAAGAAAAAGAAAAAAAGACATTCATCTCTACTGTACCAAGAGCATGAAAATTAATTCCAGATAGATTAAGGACTTAAATATGAAACTCAATCTTTAAAAATGTGAGAAGAAAATGTGTGAGAATATATTTTAGACCTTGGGATAGAGAAATATCTCTTAAAAAAGGCAAAAATTACTAACCAAGATAGAAATAAATTTTATTATGGTAGAAATTAGAATTGGTTCATCATAAGTCACATTGGAGAAAGTGGAAAGAGAACCTATATACTAGAAAAAATTATTTGCAAAACATGTGATTGAAAACACATCTGTATCTATAAATAAAAACCCCAGACCAACAAGAAAACAAAAACCAATAATGCAATAAATAAACTGGAAAAAATACACAGAAGAGAAAACACAAATTGTGAGAAAGCATTTAAATTTATTTTTGAACTCATTAATAAGTCAGAGAAATATAAATCAAGACTACAGTAAGTACATTCACTAAATAGGCAAAAATCAAGAAACCTGACAATGCTCAATGTGAGAGAAAATGTGAGTTAATAGAAACTCTTACATACTTCAGTAGGTACATGAATCTAAAAGTACTTTGGAAAGCAATTTGGCATTGTGAATTTGAATATTTATGTATTTTATTTTCCATCAATCCTAGGTATGTATCCTACAAAACCTCTTCACCTGTATAGTAGGAGACATAGAAGATTATTCATAGCAATATTTTCCATAATATAAAAAATACCTGGAAATATCCAAAATACTCATTCACAGAACTATACCTATATATAACAACTTGGATAAATTTGGTGATAAAATTAGTCTTTAGAGCAGTGCTTATCAAATTTTAATATGTGGGCATCTTGTTAAAATGAAGATTCTCATGTAGTGGATCTGTGTTAGTGCCCTAGATTCTACATTTCTTTTCTTTTCTTTTTTTTTTAAAGATTTTATTTGACAGACAGAGATCCAAGTAGGCAGAGAGGCAGGCAAAGGGAGAGAGGGGGAAGCAGGCTCCCTGCTGAGCAGAGAGCCCAAGGCTGGGCTCAATCTCAGGACCCTGAGATCATGACTGAGCCACCCAGTTGCCCCATACTTAAGGAAATTTAAAAAGCACCAATCAATACTTACTACCGATCACCAGATATTCTGAATTAACTGGACTAGGTGGAAAATCAGGTATTGGTGTTTCCTGAAAGAGCACCATATAAGGCTAATGTATAACTAGGTTTGAGAACCACTGTAATAGAACACCTCTAATGTCCCTCTTAATTCTAATTGTCTGTGATTGGAACATACAAAAAAAAAAATTTCTTAATAACCAGACATTTTGGGAGGGGTTTCCTGCTTCAGCTTAAATATTATGTTCCTTGGTAATTAAAATAGGGATCTTTAAACTGTGATCTTCCTGGCCAATAGGAGCTGTGTCATCTGGCTTACTGTTGTTTCCTTATTGTCTGGTACAGTGCCCAGCAGAGTTGTCACTTACTGCATGTAGGAAGGTGTCAATGAATAATGATTCACTGAGCATTAATCAAAAGTTTCCTCCAAACCAACTGTCATCTCTCTTAAGGGCTCCTGCAGCAATTCAAAAATTTATTGCATTAAGGCTCTACTACTTGGTACAAATGATTGTTTGCAGGTCTGTCTCTTCCACTGCACTGTGAGTTCCTCAAAGACCAGGGTCAGGGTTTTGTATTATTTTTAGACCCTCAGAGATTAGCTCAGTGCTTCAATAACTATTTAGTGAAGTAGTACAAAAACGATTTTTGAAAAAAAAATCTACAATGTATTATGACCTTTTGCTACTACAGTCCTGGTCATAATTTGATTATTCAGGAGTCAGGACTTCAGAAACATTAGTCTGGAGAGATTTGCTATTCAAGTTCTGCAGAAAATAGACCTAATATTTTAGAGTGGTTTTATAACCACAGAAAAATTGAGTGAAAAGTATAGAGTGTTCCCATATGCTCTCTGGCTGCACACATGCACAACCTTCCTCTATTGGTATCCTGCATCAGAACGGTACATTTGTTGTAACTGGTGAAACTATACTGACACATTATTATCACCCAAAGGTCATAGTTTGATCTAGGGCTTACTCTTTATGTTGTGCTTTTGATGGGTTTGACAAATGTATAATGACATATGCCCACTATGATAATATCATACAGAATAGTTTCCCTGCCCTAAAAATTCTTTGTGCTGTACCCATTTATGCCTCCTGGAGACCACAGATCTTTGCATTGTCTTCATAGTTTTATATTTTCCAAAATGTCATATATGGGTTTTTCTCAACTTACAATGGGGTTATGCCTAATAAACTCATTATAAATTGAAAATATTTTAAGATGAAATTGTATTTAATACACCTAACCTATTGAATATCATAACTTGGTCTACCCTACCTTAAACATGCTCAGAACATTTACATTAGTCTATAGTTGGGCAAAAATCATCTCACACAAAGCTTATTTTATGACAAAGTGTTAAATGTCTCATATAATTCACTGAGTACTATACTGAAAGTGAAAAACAGAATGGTTTATGGGTATGGAATGGTTGTACATGAATGGGTTGTTTCATCTCATGATTGTGTGGTTGTCTGAGAGCTGCAGCTCACTGTTGCTGCCCAGCATCCTGAGATAGGCATATATCACATATTACTAACCCAGGAAAAGATCCAAATTAAAAGTTTGGAGTATGGCTTCTACTGAAATCATATAATTTTTTTAAACTTTTTTTTTCATTTATTTTCAGCATAACAGTATCATTATTTTTGCACCACCATGAAGTAAAACATTCATAAGTCAACCAACGTAAGTCAGAGATTGCCTATATTCAGACTGATCTTTTTTCACATAGTAATATACAGCTAATGTTCATCTATGTCTTTTTATGGCTCGATAGCTCATTTATTTTTAATATTGAATAATATTCTATTTTCTGAATGTACCACAACTTACCCATCACCTAGTCAAAGGCATTTTCACTGCTTCCAAGCTTTGGCAATTATTAACAAAGGTCCTATAAACATCTGTGTGCAAGTTTTTGTGTGAACATAAGCTTTCTACTCTTTTGGGTAAACACAAAGGAATGTGATTGCTGGATCATGTTGTAAGAGTATGTTTATTAAGCCAACCTGCCTTCCAAAGTGGCTATACCATTTTGCAGTCTTACCAGCAATGAATGAGAGTTCTTATTGCTCCACATCCTCCTCAGCATTTGGTATTGTTAGTGTGCTGGAGTTCGGTCATTCTTTTTTTTTTTTTAATTATTTTTATTAACATAGAATGTATTATTTGCCCCAGGAGTACAGGTCTGTGAATCATTAGGCCTGCACATTTCACAACACTCACCAAATAGTGAGTCTGGTCATTCTAATAGTTACGTATCTCATGGTTGTTCTGATTTGCTTTTCCCTAATGATATATGATGTGGGTTATCTTTTCATATCCATTATTTGTCATCTATAGCTCTTCATTGGTAAGGCATCTGTTCCGTTCTTTTGCTCATGTTTTTAATTGGTTGTTCATTTCCTTATTGTTGAGTTTTATGGGTTTTGTATATTTTAAATAGTAGTCTTTTTCAGATACATCTTTTAAAATATTTTCTTCCAGTCTTCAGCTTGTCTTCTCAATCTCATGACAGATTTCTAAAAATGGATCTTTGACATCAACCTGAAATTTTATTATTTGCCCTTTATTCCAAAAATGGAGGGGGAAAAAAAAGGTCTAGTTAATTGAGGATTTAGGTTAATATTGTCCTGATTGATTGAGGCTTTATTATCTTTAGTTTTGTCAGGGAGTGACATGCCCATGATTTCTCCATCCTTTAAGTGTGGATAAAACAAAAAGACTATGATACCCTCATACCACTCCACCTTTGTGCTTGATCTCATTTAATCTCCCCTTACCTGGTTCAACTATCAATGGCCCAAATTCTGGGAGAATAGGAGTGACAATGAGGTCCCTCCCTCTTCTCTCCCACAATACTCTAGACTTCCATGGTGATCAATTACCTCTGAAAAGGAATTAAACAGACAGAAATAGAGAGCTAGACTTCACTCAGCTAAGAGACAAGTTGCACTGTATTTTCCTCCCTAGCAGTCTATTAACTAATCACCCAGTGGATCAATGATTTCTTTGCAGCTTAAAGTTAGAGAGAGAGAGAGATTTGTGAATGTGCCCAGTGTTTACACCTGGGACTCCTTGGGAGGTGAAAGGGGATCCAGAGAAGTAAATTTGTGAAGGACAGGAGCCTTTGATGAATGACAGGCAAGAAGCTGTGGATATTGGCTCTGTTCTGGTCTGTAAACAGAGCAGATAGCAGTGGGAAATTTCCTTAACAAGCAGGTGACCGGTCTTGTAAGAGAGGACCATGGAGACCTAGGTTATGTCTCTGGATTTCTCTGGGAAGCAGAAGAGATGACAGAGTCTCTGAGAGTACAGGGAAAGGGCCTTGGGAGGACAGATTCCGAGTGTCAGTGAAGTGTCATGAAGTGTCACGCTGGCGTACTCCTATCCATTCCTCCCCTTGCTCCACTGGTCCCACAGTAAACCTTGCCTAACTAACTCTACTCTGATATTCAAGGCCCTTATAACTTGTTCCAGTTCATCTTTCTGCCTGACTGTATTTCCTTATATTTTTCCTGTGTGAATTATATCCTGCAGAGGCTTTCTTCTCCACTGTCTTCCTAACATGCACGATGCTTCCCTTTCTGGCTTCTTCTGTCCCTGTTGGGCTTTAACTCTCCTCCCTGGTTGCCACTTTCTTCCCTGTCATTTTATCCAAAGGGAAATAAAGAAAACAAGCATACTAGAAAAAGAAGGACTGGTCTTTTCCTCTTTTGTAGAATTTGTAAAACAGCTGTAAACCTATATAGGTACACTGATGCTGCAAGAGGAACTGGGAATTTGTTGTCCTCTAACTTTAGGCAGAACCCCACTGAGATCATTGCCAGGAACACCAAATTCTCAAAAAAATGCCCTGTGGAAATTTCAATAACATGCAGTTTTAAGAGATAACACACAGTGTTCTGATTAAGAGCACAGGTTCTGGGTATGGTACCTAGATCTGATTTCAGTGCCACAATTTGAAAACTCTCTGCCTTTGACAAGGCCACTGAATCTCAGTTTCCTCACATGAAGACAGTGTTAGCATTCACTTACTAGGATTGTAATAAGGGCTAAGCCGTATATGTAAAATACTTCAGAATCTAGTACAGAGCGAGTACTATACAATATATAAATGTTTGTTATTACTTTTAATGAGAAGCTTAAATATATATATTTTTAACTAGACCACATTCTTTAGGTTCTTGTCAATCTATACATTTTCATATTCATCCTGATTAGGGAGGTGTGTGGCTGAGGGGAGCAAAGTTTAAGTGAAAGTCCTTCCAAACATCAAGTTTGGCGCTCAGCCCCAGGACAGAGAGTGAACACGGGAGGCTTGTGCTGCTATCAACAGGTTTCCCACGAGTCTTCTCTTCACATTACTGTCCAGACAATGGTGTCATCAAGCCACAGCTCAGTTTTGTCTTCTGTAGCTGTCTGCAGTAGGGACTTGTCAGGGGTGAAATGAAAAATTTTATCATTATTTCTAATTTTTCTCCATGTCTCAGTCATTGAAGGTTTCACATTCAGGGCCATTTGGGTGTCATCAACGCATCAGGTTTAAAGAGGAAAGATGATGAATCGTGAATGTTTATGAGAAAATGGCAGCAATTATGATGATGGTAATGAAGAGGGAAGTGAAGAGATTGGCCCACTGGGAGGTTTCTCCTAAGCCTAAGGACGATGGAGGAGAGTGCTCCAGTGGACTCGGGTATTACCGTCACACCACGATGGATGGAGCGTCTTACTCAACAGCCCTTCTAGATTCATTATTTTTTAGAAATATGCCTTGTGGAACCAGGTTTGCAAGTTTTACATAGAGTGAACAGCTATTTCTTATGTTAAGTTATTTCAGCTGTAGAATAGAGAATTGTTGAAATAAATGGCTGGAGAATTCAAATTGCATTCATTCTTGACATTGGAACTGACAAATAGCTTCATTCCCCCACTGAAATGGAAAGTTTATTACTCTGAGACACAGGCGGGTAGGAGAGAGGGGGCACCCACATTTTATTTTACTGTATCTCTTCTAAGAAGCTGTGATAGAGTAAAATAAAATGCTTTTCTGAAATCCTACTGGGATCCATCTCTTGCTGCATTCTCCACATTTGACTGGAAATAAAACCAATTAAAACAGATTAATTTATAACCAGGATAAAACCCAATCTGACAGCTGGTTATTACCTGCATGATCATAGAATTGTCAGGTGGAAGGAAACTGGTAGGAGGGGGAGGTGGCATGAGAACCGAGCATCTTGACGGGTTGAGCTGTAGCACCTGCCAATCTGAACCTGCACACAGGGTGCTGGGCATTTCCAAAGAGAAATAATCGATGCTATGGATGGACATATGAAGTCTGAAGGACAGTTTGCCAAAGCTCTGAAAACTGTTCACATGAAAATGAAAGACTTCTTGACATTTCTTCACTACTGGATGCATTTCACCTCCTTACCATCAGGAATCACTGCAAGGAGAGATGCAGTGTATGTGGTGTTCAATGAAACCATGAACACAGTGAGGCATATGGACACTGCTGGCTAGCTGGGGTTGCTGGGCTAGGCTCACCTGGGCACTCCTGTTGTGAGTCAGCCTGATCTTTCTTATGATGTCATCAGAGGAAATGGGACAAAGCTGCTCATTCTTTTGCTACCATCCCTTCCTGTCTTAAAGTCCTTGATCACTGCATCTTCTTACCTTTTCTTCTTGAACTTGTCAGAGGCCTGCATATCTATCAGATTTCATGAATTATAACTTACCCAGTTCTACACTGGAGAACAACCACTCTATTAAACCCTGTTGACTTAACCCTGATCATTAATTTATAAAACCCTGATGAAAGGCCTCCTGAGCCTTGACATTGTTCACGTGGAAATCACAAATGTCTTCTTCATGTCTCCTCAGCATCACATGCCTTTATTCTCCCACTCCCCAGCTGGAATCCCTGGCAGAGAGTGGTAATCCATGCCGCTATATGTGTAACACTCGTAGGCATTTCTGGCTACTTCAAAGTTTGAGCTATGACAGCAGGCGAGCAGGGAAAGACCCTGGGAGCCAAGTCTATGTTGGAGATGGAATTTTGCCCTGACCATTCAAGCACAACATAGCCCAGGACTTCTGGGACCCCTTCTTCCACAAGGCTTGAGAGGAGTCTTCTGCAGTCATAGGGCTCCAAAGAGCATATGAGCAGATGCTTATATACTTGTGGGTGTGTCCAGTTTACTTAAGAAAAGCTCTTTCTTAGATGACCTCACCTCAGTCCCCCAACAGAATTTGCATTGGTTTTATATATACATTTATAAATATATATATAAATTCAGTTGACCAACATATAGTAGTACATCGTTAGTATTTGATGTAGTGTTCAATGATCCATTAGTTTCATGTAAAACCCAGGGATCATCACCTCATGTGCCCTCCTTAATGCCCATCACCATGTTACCCCATCCTCCCACTCACCTCCCTTATTGCAACCCTCCGTTTGTTTCCCAAAGTCGAGAGTCTCTCATGGTTTGTCTCCATCTCTCATTTCTTCCCCTTCAATTTTCCCTCCTTTCCCTATGACCCTCTCCACTATTTCTTATGCTCCAAATGTGAGTGAAACCATATGATAATTATCTTTCTATGCTTGACTTAATTTCACTTAGCCTAATACCTTCCAGCTCCATCCATGTCAAGGTAAATGGTAAGTATTCATCCTCTTTAATGGCTAATTAATATTCCATTGTATGTATGAACCACATCTTCTTTACCCATTCATCTGTTGAAGGACATCTCATTTCCTTCCACAGTTTGGCTATTGTGGATACTGCTGCCATGAACATTGGGAGTGCAGGTGCCCCTTATTTTTGTTACATCTCTATCTTTGGGGTAAATACGCAGTAGTGCAATTGCTGCGTCATTGTGTAGCTCTATTTTTAGCTTCTTGAGGAACATCTATACTGTTTTCCAGAGTGGCTTTACCAGCTTGCATTCCCATAAACAGTGTAAGAGGGTTCTCCACATCCTTGCCAACATTTGTTGTTTCCTATCTTGTGAATTTTAGCCATTTTAACTGGTGTAAGATGGTATCTCATTGTTGCACTAGTTTCTTACAGAAGCTCTAGAATCTTAATGGTAGTGTGTAATGTCTGATAGCATTGTAGATAAAATTAAAGCAATAACTGTACCTGTACCCAAGTTGAGCCCTCTCCTGCTATACTCATCCTGATCCTTCTCAGTGCAATTCCTTTACCTATGTTTGCCTTACTAGAAAGCTCATGCCTTTTTCATACTATCCTTTATTAGAAGGAAATCAAGAATTGAATCCTATGGTTAGAGGAAGAACAGGTAGGAAAGACAGAACTCTCTAAGTTTGAGACTAAATAGATTTTTTGCAGTCATTCATCTGAGCTAGGTAGTCCTGGGGTGTGAGCCAGAGCATCAAGGCATAATTTTAGGGGGATGCAAAAGCAGCTGTCTTGAGTACTACCCTCAGTGTATACATCAGAACAGATCCTAAAGGCTAGGAATTGAGTGTCCAAGGTAGAGCAGTTATATCTCTGCCCAGGGGTGGTCTGAGTGTTATTTTTCTTTAAGAACTTCAGTGCTCTATAGGATAGATGTTAAAATGTTGATAGTATGTTGATTTCATGAATTGAGTTTCATTATAGAGCTACTGTTGCTAATAGCAGTCATCAGTTTTGAGCTCTTATTATGTGCCTGCCATTATACCAAGCACTTTAATATTTCATTTTACTTAATCTTCATCTGGTTTAAGTTTTCTATATCCTAATATTCAGTGAACAGGCCAGAATAATCCCGCTCTTTCACAATTTTGTTTATATGATATCATGATGACATGATATCAAGGGCTGTTGGCTGTTATTTGCAAGCTAAACATTGATAAAGATTGGGAAGAGAGAAAAGAGACTTAAATCTACTAGTTTTCTAAAAATATGGGTGACAAAGTCTAGCTTCTCTGCTAACATAAGAGAGAGTTATGAGTTAGTTCTCCTTCTCTGTTAGATCCTGCTTACCTAGACTTGCACAGCAGTCTTTACTGATTATTGGTATTCTCTTTACTAGTGAGCTGTGACATGGTGGGACAGCTTCCATGAAAAATTAGGTGTGCACATTCTAGGCCATGGTAGAGGGATCACAGGGGACAAGATAAGATAAATCATGGATTCTTCAGCCTGGACCACAAGGTCGTGAGTGTGTCACATTAATTCAGTGGTTCTAGTCTATCTCCAAGACATACCCTGTCTACCCTTAGCTTTTATGTCTTTGTGTATTGTTCCTCTATCCCTGGATGGTGTTGGTTTCTCATATCTAATTTCTGATGTTTACTCCTAAACTTACAAATTCTTCTAAATCCATGAAGACTTTCAACCCCAAATTGGACTTCCTTCCTCTCTCTTATCTTCTTTTCTTCCTTCCTTCTCCCTTTTTGATTCTTGTCTATACCATTAAAACTTTGGTCATCACATTGTTCAGTATAGAGTTTAAATGTGAAATAATGTGGGCTTTGTAGCAAGATTGTTTGCATTTCAATCTCAGCTCTTCTGTTGCCCATCTACATGACCACGGGGAAGCTCCTAAACTTCTCTGTGCCTCAATTTCCTCATCCATAAGTAGGATTGACATTAAAAGTACTTATCTAATGGGGTTAATTTAAAAATGACTAAGTTATTATAAAGGAAACATGAAGAATATTTCTTGGCATATAGTAAGCTCTCAATAAACACCAACCTTTATTATTATGCTATCACTATCTTTTTTTTTTTTTATGTTTATGCTATGGTGAAAAGAGGCTCATTCAGGTGACTCTAAGAAAAAGAGAATTAATTGTGTGGATACAAGAACATTGGCAGTGGGAATGCATCAGGATAGGGAGGCGCTTTGGGGACTGGTTACTCTATCCTTCTTAATCTCACAGACTCCATGGTATCTTTGTCTTATTTCTTTGATTCACACTACTGATCAACCAAAATGCTCCATACCCTTCAGTGCAAACTTTAGAGAAAGATAGGCTGATCAGTTTTCCTAATTCCTATCACGATTTCTGAGTAGAGCTCTTCAATGCAGGCCACCTCAGGATCACCTGAGTTCAGGGGAAACGTACTATACACCTTTCAGAGACCTAGGGGAGAATGTGCAGTCTGTTGAATGGCTGCCATGAATGCATTCTGTCAAACCCTGAGGCACTAATTGAAGAAGTTTCCACAAAAAAATCCCATTAAAATGTCTCCAGTTTTCAGAGGTAAGAAGTAGTTTTTATTTCCCATGTGGAAATTACCTCTCAACTTACTCTGACTAAAAGCAGTCATGTTCTTCAGTTATAACAATTTGCACCTTGGTGTTACACATACCTGGTAGCTTTGTTAAACCATAAAGCAACCCAACAACCTATAGCAGGAGACTAGTGGGACTTTGGAAAGAATATCTGCTTTAAAAACATCCTGGAGGAGGAGAGACTTAAATCCAAATATTTTTATTAATTAATTTATTTTTAAAGATTTATTTATTATTTGTGTGTGTGTGTGTGTGTGTACACGTGCGTGCGTGTGTGAGAGAGAGGGGTAGGTAGTGAGAGAGGGAGAGAATCTCAAGCAGATTCCCAGTTAAGCCTGGAGTCTGACCTGAGACTTGATCCCAGGACCCTGAGATCATAACCTGAGCTGAAATCAAGAGTCAGACACTTAACCAACTGAGCCATCCAAGCACCCCAAAATACTCTGAAAAAGTACAGTATATATGTATTTTATCTTTCTCTGCATAAGATCAACATGTTAAATAAGTCAATTACGGCAACAAATTCCAGTGGGTTCAAATTCAAAATTTAGCCTGGACACTCTGATTCTTGTGTATTTGATGACAGTAATTATTTAAACTTGGCTCTAGGACTCTAGGACTCTAAAAGGAAAATTCAATTCAACTTTCAACATCTATATTGTCAAGAAATTTTCTTGAATCCCAGGATTCTAAGTATAGAATCTTGGAACCTGAGTCTTTATGGTACCAGAACAAGGCAAGGCTGCTTATTCCACAGTGTTCAGGACACCCAAGATCGGAAGAGCTCACAGCTTTATGTCCTACTTACCTGTTAACAGTGGGTTAATTCTGAGGTTTCATAAGTAAAGGTTCTGAAGTTCTCTCACCTTCCTGAGGTTTATGTTAGTTTCATAATACATTCATGCTCAGTTTAAATCTGTTTTAAAAGTCATAGAAGCTTGAACTTATAACTAGCTTTTTAAAAGAAGCTGAAACATAAACACTGCCAGGTATCTGTAATGGTAATGTTTAAAACACAAACTTAAGCAACATATAGAAATTTCCCATATCTGATAGGAACCACGTGGGGTGTGGATTATAGGGAAGAACAAAAGGCTGACTTCCCCTCTGTCCAAAGAAATACCCACAAGAGGGGATTGCTATGGTGTTATATTATGACATATTTATCTATTATCCATTGGGTGATCCATTGCTTTGACTGGTCAAGCCATTAGAAGTGTTAGTAGGATGAAGAGAAGAAGAAAAGAGGAATTAGGATAAGGTTGTGAGTCTGTGTTTGCTTGGGGAAGACACAAGCACCTAGGGAAAACAGTGAAATCAAATTGCCACAGGTGACAGGATTAACTGAGAGAGCACTTTATATACTTCAGACCATTTCATGACGCAGTAGATTTATATTAGATCTTGAAGCCCATGGGATCCCTGGGTGAAAAAATTATGGAAAAGAATAAAAGATTCACACAGATGAAAACAGAATTTTAGTGGGCCCAAGATGTTTTCTGTAATGAGTAGCACATTCAATTCTATAAAAGGTTATGGTTATTTGTTGGTATGTAATTGATATTATTTATATCTGTATATATTCAGAATTTTATAATAGAAAAACTAATGGCAGACTTTGAGATTATAAGAAAGAATTACAGCCCATGATTAAGAGTCTATGTTCCCCTCCTGGCTTAGCTGAAACTGGAGAATTAACAAGTGGTTAACTAGAGCAATGAATCCACGCTATCCGCTTGTTACATATACCTTTGTGTTCTTGAGGCAAGGTGAGATTTCCCATGGGAGTGAATATGTCTTTATTCACTTTATTAGGATGTTGGAAGAAGAGAGAAGTGTTTGGAGACAAGGCTCACTATGGCCTATCTTCTTGCTCTCTCCCTTTTACACTCAAAGGGCCATCTTCATTGTTTGTCAGGATTGCGTCCCCACCTACCATAACCAAGGTCTCAGAGCACGTAGGCAAGCATCCTTAACAAAAGCCTGTCTTGTCAGGACAATTGAAGGCTTGGTAGAAGAAAGATGGCAGAGACGAAACTGATAAAAATGCTGAAACTGAAAAATTGTTCATCTCTCCACAGAGGGGCTTTCACAGAAGTACACAAATTTAGCTGAGCTGAACAAATTATTCAGCTCAAATCAGCAGGGAAAACCAGGGGTAGATTAAGCAATGATTGATAAATTAAGTGGATAATTATTTCTATTTTTTAAAAAATTTGGCTTTAATTGCATTTTCCTTTAAATATGTATGGTAGAAGTCTTAGGATATTCTGAGTTCAGAAGAGTCATTTGGCAAACTGGTCAAGAATCGACCAGATATAGCTTGGAGTGAGAAACTCTAGGGATTTCCAGGAGGGTGCCCATCCTTAAGGAAAGGGAGTCGGGCCTATAAACTTGACCTATTGTGAAAGGGAGTCTCACGGTCTGAAAGGAGAATAGTTCTGAGAACAATGTAGTGACTGCCACTTGGGTTTTTAGAAAGCACAAGGCACACTCTCCATGTCCCCAATTCCGGCACTGGGTCCTTGAAAGAGGAGTGAGTGTGCAGAAGTAAAAACAGAAAGCTATTTCACTTAAAATTCTTCATGACTTGGAAGCACTAGAGGCATGGCTTCAGTATCACTACGACAAAATCTATTCTAAAATGGGAGTAGAGGGGCTCCTGTGTGACTCAATTGTTTAAGTGGCTGCCTTTGACTCAGTCATGATCCCATGGCCCTGGGATGGAGTCCCACATCAGGCTCCCTGCTCAGCGGGAATCCTGCTTCTCCCTCTCCCAGTCTCCCTGCTTGTTTTCGCTCTCTCACGGAGTCTCTCTCTCTGTGAAATAAATAAATAAAATATTTTTAAAAAACCATTCTTTTTCTAAGTGATCCCATGGTACTTCATACTTCTCCTTCAGCCATACTTATTCACAATTATATTTCTTTTCTTTATCTTTCTTCACTGCAAGTTTATAAGCTCTATGAGGATAAAGACATAACTGTCTTATTGCCTGCTGGATCAAAGTAAGTGTTTAATAAATGTTTGTTTGACCATAAATAGGAGAAGATGAAAGCAGATATGTGTGGCAGAGACAATGGTATCTGGTAGGTGATGGGTACTCAGAATAAACATTAATGTTGCTGGTATGAACCACACAGTAACTGACTGAAATTGCTGATAAGACTTATTTATAAGAATTTGTAAGATATGTCCTAAACAGTTCCAGAAATGCTTTGGGGTTGGGAAGAGAGGAGATGCTATAGAGTAATGTAGTCCTTCATGGCTAGATTGGTGGAGTGGGGGGAGGGTCAGTAATATCTAGGTGATTATTACTGTGATTTAATCTATCTTTATAGGTAGGTGTGCTTGGATATATACTATATATATTATACTATATCATAATATGTATCATTATATCATAATATATCACTATATGTCATAATGTGATATAGGGTTAATGTGTATTTTTATTTGTTGCCCCACTCAGGCTGTAAGCTCTATGAAGTCAGGTGCTTGATTTGTCATGTTCTTTGTCCCATTCCTGATTCAAGAGAGATATTTGTCATATAGTAAATACTCAATAAATATTGGTTAAACACTTTACACTACTCTATTTTAATTGTTGTTAAGTAGTATGCTAAACTACTATTCTTTCTTTTTTGTTTATTTTTTAAAACAAAATTAAGTGGAAATCAAACTATATCCTTTCTCCATTTTATCATTTCTATAGGGAATCTAGCTACTGAGATTAAAATGGCTTAACTAAGGCTCCAATGTCCACCTGGTGGCTGCTTAACTTAATCATACTCAAATCACCTCAGAGGAAATTAACAGCTTTCCAAGAGCTGAGCTTGACAACTCAAACATGTAGGAGCCCTAGGGTGCTTACGTGCCCACACTGCGCCTCACTCTGGAGACAAGAGCAGCACCATATTAAGCAGTGGGGAGACATCATTAAGGTTATGATTAAACTGCCTTTCAGGGAAAAAATTATCCTGCTGAGAGAAGGCCAAAGTCCTGCCAAAAACATCACTGCTTTGTTACTTACTACACATTTCTAGTGATTTTTCTTCTCAAGTCAAAAATAGCAATAGGAAGTATTCTGCCTCAACATGAAGGTTGGCATGGTAAAGGGTAGGAAATGCAGAGCTGGGTGTTATAGAAGCAATGAATGAATGCTCAGGAAGTAGAGTTATAGGGAACATTCAAGGTCAAGTACAGAGGAGTAGGGAGCGTTGGGAGCTGACCCTGGGAGGATCAGGAACATGACCAAGAAAGAAACCTGAAAAAGAAAGAAAGAAAAAGAAAGCAAGCAAGGAAGCTGAAGATTGGTAGTTTGGGAAAGCATGTGTAGCACTGGTGATGATAGCAAAATGAATAGTTTCCAGGGTTATCCTAGAGCAAGAGAATGGCATCTTTCCCCAGAGCTGCTTTTAATGAAAAGAGCTAAGCACGTGCCAGCTCTTGCTGCCTGGGCATGTGTAGCACCTGGCCCCTCACTCCACAGCTATCTTGGCTCATGATAACAGAGTGAGTTCCAGATGGGGAAGGCTTGACTCTCTCTAGATACTGGATTTGATAAGTCTATTAGGGCAAAGCAAAAAAATAAAACACTGGTGTCATTTTAAAATCCATTGCTATTGTCAGAGTTCAATGCATGAAACAGAAACCACTCTGGGTATCTTAAGCGGAAGGGGACTACTTAATATGGAAAATTAGGTGCTTCAAAATAATTGGAATTGCTGCATCAATAGAGTCAAAGGTTGAAATCATTGAGCTCAAGGACACAATACTAGAGCTGCAATCCAGAGATCAGAAAGCTACTGTCTTTGTCACAAATACCTCTTGACACTCACAGCTGCCACATTTGGATGCCATGACTGCATCTTGATTCTCATATGTTCAAGGCTTCAACTGTCAGCACAAACAGCAACAGAAAGATGACCTCTGCTCACTTCCATCTTCTAAGTATCATTCAAGTGATCCAATTGGTAGAACCTAAATTGTACACAGACTCTGAGGAAATGTGGAAAATAGGATATTGTTTTTGTTCATAGTATTCATGTTTCTCTGGCCAAGGGTCAGGACCAGGGTGAAGTAAGAGAGGCAACTACAACATGAAATTTACAGAGGTACTCACTTTTAGGGTCAGGAAGGCATGGGTGTCCACCTCACAGGAGTATTGCGTTAATTAAATGAGATAAATTTTTATGGAGCTTAGTGTAGTTTTTAATACATAGTGAGTTCTCACTAATTATTAGATCAGTAATTATTAGTTGAAAGGAAAGACCTTTCAAAATCTCGTTACCCCTGCCTAATTCTTCCACACATTACAATGACTTCTTAAACGTCTACCTTAGACTTTTTCACTTAATGATTGTATGAAATGTAGATATTTATGGGAATGATAACACTAAGCTATGACCATTGATATCTTACATAAATACAGAATATTTTTAAGCAGAGAAGTAGTGGGAAAATATTAGGACACCAGCTGTTGAAGAAGACAGAAAAGAGAAAAGAGGAGGGAGAAGAGATTTAAAATTAAAAGTTGGGTCAATAGCTACCAGGGTCTAGTCAAAGATACGTGACTCTGGAAAAATCACTTCATCTTTTTGGATTTCACTTTGGCACCCATTAAATGATGATATATATTATAGTCATGTGATTTTCAAACTCTTGTAAGAGTTTGGGAGTTTGGGAATATTTTTATCCTCTCCCCATACCCTCCCCACAAAAGAAAAAAAAAAACCTAAAATGAAAGTCTATCTCACACCACACACAAAAATTGATTTTAGGTAAATTTTAGATATAAATGCAAAAGGTAATGTAATAGGCTTTGAGAGGATAACATAGGATAATTATCTTTATCCCTGGGATAGGCAAAGGTTTTTTTAAAGGGCACAAAAATAATTTGTTTTAGAGGAAATATTTGGTAAGTTGGACTACAGTAAAATTAGGGACTACTGGTCAATAAGAGAGTAAAAAGGTAAGCCATAGAATAGAAGGTATATGAAACATACAGTAGCCAAAAAAGAACTCATATCTGGACTCTATATCTCTGTCTCTATAAAACTCCTAGAAACCAATAAAAAGGAGCCAAATGTCCAATAGAAAAGCGGGCAATAGTCTTCACCAGGTACTTAACAAGTGGTCACTAAAACATATGAAAAGAAGCTTCAACTAATTAGTCATCAGAGAAATGAAAATTAAAATCATAATGTGTATATGATTTTATATATACATGTATATATCATATTTTCTTTATCCATTCATCCATTAGTAGGCACTTAGATTGTTTTCATGTCATAGCTGTTATGAATGTGATAAACATGGGGGTACAGATATCTCTTTGAGATAGTGGTTTTATTTTCTTTGTATATACACACACAGAAGTATTATTGCTGGATCATATGGTAATTCTGTTTTTAAATTTTTGGGAAGCTCACATACATTTTCCATAGTGGCCAGACCAATTTACATTCCCACTAGCAATGCGCAAGTGTTTCCTTTTCTCCACCAGCATGTATTATTTTGTTTTCCTTTTCTCTACCAGCGTGTATTATTTTTTTTTTTGACAATAGCCATTCTACTAGCTGAGATGATATCTTACTGTGGTTTTGCATTTCCTTGATGATTAGCGATGCTGAGAATCTTTTCATGTACGTGTTGGCCATTTGTACGTCTTTGGGGAAAAAAATGTCTTTTCAGGTCCTGTGCCCATTTCAAAATCAGATTTTTTTTGTTATTGAGGCATATGAGTTTCTTACATATTTTGTTATCAACTCTTATAGATATATAGTTTGTAAATATTTTTCTCCCATTCTATAAGTTGCTTCTTCATTGTATTGATTGTTTCTTTTACTGTGCAGAAGCTTTCTAGTTTGATGTAGTCCAGCTTCTTTAATTTTGCTTTTGTTGCTTGCTTGTGCTTTTGGTATCACATCCAAAAAAGGTTGTGGAGACCAATGCCAAGGAGCTTTTCCCTGTGTTTTCTTCTAAGAGTTATATGGTTCCGGGTCTTGCATTTAAGTCTTTAATCCATTTCAAGTTAATTTTTGTGAGTGGTGTAAAATAGAGGTCCAATTTTATTCTTTTGCATACAAATATCCAGTTTTTTTGGCACCATTTCTGAAAGCGACTATACCTTCCCCATTGAGTATTCTTGGCTCTCTTGTCTAATATTAGTTGACTGTGTAGGTGTGGGTTGATTTCTGGGCTCTTGATTCTGTTCCATTGGTCTGTGTGTATATTTTTATGCAGTACCATACTGTTTTATTATAGCTGTGTAATAAAGTTTGAAATAAGAAAGCATGATGCCTCCGGCTTTGTTCTTTTCTCAAGATTGTTTTGGCTATATAGAGTCTTTTGTGGTTTCACATGGATTTTAGGATTTTTTCTCTATTTATGTGAAAAATGCCATTGGAATTTTGATAGGGATTATACTGCATCTATAGCTGGCTTTGGGTAGCCCATACAACCACTTTGAAAAATTGTCATTATCCACTCAAGTTAAATATCTGTATACTTTATAAACACAAATTTCTTATGTATTATAATACATCTAAAGAATGATCAAAATTGCCCTTACAATAATAAAAAAATAGAGAAAGCCAAAATGTCCATGAAGAGTGAAATAGATAAATTTGGTATACTCATGTACTGCAAGTCTAAATATTCTGAAAATGAATAAAATATTATTATACAGAACAAAACATAGAAACCTTATAAATACAATGCTATCAAAAGAATCCAGTCTCATAATGTTTCATTCTGTATTATTTTCATTTATATGAAGCTTAAAAATAGGCACTATAAATTTATGATGTTAGATTAGCAAGTCAGAATAGTATTTAACTTTGGGGAGGAGGAAGGGACAAGTGATTAATAGTTGGATGAAGGACTTCTGAAATACTGCTAATGTTCTATTTTTGTTCTAGGGATGGCTACATGAATGTGTTCTTTTTATGACATGTCATCAAGCTTAAGATTTATGATATTTATGTATTATGTTTGTTTCATTTCAGTAAAAATGTAAAACAATAACAACAACAAATAAAAGGTAAGAAAAGGACCCCAATGGAAAAGAAAAAAAATAAACAGAAGTTGTATTTTGTTATTATAAATCATCTTCTATTTTAAAATTGAGGAATACTTAACAAAGTTCAATTAGAAAAATAAGGGTACTTTAATTATTATACATCAGCATTTATGCATAATATTTACCTTTTTGCCCAAGTGACCTATTCACTCCTCTATCAACAAATCCCTGAATCACAAAGATAGGTAGTTCAAATGATATACATACTTTTAAATAGTTCATCTTGCAGTTTGAAATGGTAGGAACACTTTCCACTGAGGTCTGTACAAAACCTAATTAGTATCATTTGGCAAGTTAATGCATTTATTTGTCTCCTATGCATTAAAAACTGGCATAAAATATAGTTGTATGTACGTGGTCTTTTTTTTTAATTTTTAATTTTTAATTATTATGTTCAATTAGCCAATATAGAGTACATCTTCAGGTTTTTAAAAGATGTTATTTGACAGACAGAGATCACAAATAGGCAGAGAGGAAGGCAGAGAGAGAGGGAAGCAGGCTCCCCGCCAAGCAGAGAATCCGACATGGGGCTTGATCCCAGGACCCTGAGATCATGACCCGAGCTGAAGGCAGAGGCTCAACCCACTGAACCACCCAGGTGCTCCGCATCATCAGTTTTTGAAGTAGTTTTCGACAATTCATTTGTTGTGTGTAACACCCAGTGCTCATCACAACACTTGTCCTCCTTAATACCCATCACCCGTTTATTCTATTCCCCCCAACCCTCTCCCTTCTGTAACCCTCAGTTTGTTTCCCAGAGTCGAGAGTCTCTCATGGTTTATCTCCCTCTCTGATTTCTTCCCATTCAGTTTTCATTCCCTTCCCCTGTGGTCCTCCATGCTATTCCTTATGTTCTACATATGAGTGAAACCATATGATAATTGTCTTTCTCTGCTTGACTTATTTCACATAGCATAATCCCTTCCAGTTCCATCCATGTCGATGCAAATGTAGGTATTCATACTTTCTGACAGCTGAGTAATATCATGGTCTTTTCTTAAATATAGACAGATACCTATCTTTGTATCTATACATCCGTCTGTCCATCCACCCATCCATTCATCACCTGTCTATTGATAACTTGAATCAAAAATCGAATATGGAGAGTACCCTAAAAACCTGACAGAACACAGTTTGGAACCTCCTGGATTGTTTTGTTTGTTCTGTCTAGTTCCTGACGGTAAGATGGTGGCTGGGGATGTAACACATTTCCTGGGAGGAGGCTGTTTCCCTGCTTCTGAGGGCTAGCCTGCCAAGAAGGCAACCAGATCTTTCCTGAGCTCTACACAAAATTTCCTACTTTCCTTTGTGAGTGAAAGGCCATGGCAGATTTTTGCTTCTTTTGTAGACAGCCTGGCAGTCCCTCCTAGACTAGGGGAATGAGGTGGCTGTGGAATAAATGAATTTACTCTATAGTGGCAAGGTGAAAAGCATAGCTTCTTGCTGTTTCATGTCCATAACTGTGCCATCTAACAGTAACATGAATGTTTCCACAGACTTCATGAGATCCAAAGGATTGAGTAAAAGCATTGCTTTTTGTTTGCAAAGTCAGGTTTTTCACTTTTCATCTTGCTCAAAACAGACTTGGCAAGAATTTGACACAAATACCCATTCCCTCCTTACTGAACCATTCTTGGGTCTGCAACACTATAACCTCTCTGTGTTGCTTTTTACCCCACTGGCTCTTAGTAGTCTTTGCTGATTTCTCTACTTTCCCCTTAACCTTAAATATTAGAATTCCTTTAAGGTCTAGCATAATCCTCATCTTATCTCACTCTAAATACTTTCTCCCTAGGTGATTTCATCCATTTCCATGGTTTTAAATATCCTATATATGTCAACAATATCAAATTATATATCCAAGTTCACTATCTTGTTCTGAGCATCCAAAAAAGTTGTCAAAGGAATATGAGTTCACAAAAACAATCAAACATCTGAGTTATATAAGAATTAAAAAGGAAATGCACAACGTGGTACCTATTTTAAGAGGAATAATTGGTGGAATAGAACAAACAAGTATTTATGATAAGTATAAATAGTATTTTCAAGGAAATAAAGATATTGGAAATATGAAGCAGAGATAACAGTTATTAAGAATAGCCAGAGTGACATCAGTGATTATCTCTCTGGCAGAGCTCAGGAGGAGGACACAGAATCTCCTCTAGGATGGAAGGGGTGTAGGTGAGGCCCCAGGAAAACAGTTCAACCTCATAAAATAAGGTCACCTTGATAATAAATGCCACAAGTAGTAGGAGAAGCAGATCTAGACTGGAGGAGTCCTGCCTACTCTTAGTGGACTGACATTTATATAGTTACATAGTCAATATCCCTTCTCTTTCCTGCTGCTGCTTCCTCTCCTGAACAAGACAGGTCAGAGGGAGGCACCCAAAAGTTTCCTTACTGCTGGGAAGGTGAAGACTGAGAACTAAGGGTAAGGGGTATGGACGGAGAATGGGGAGGGAGAGAGAGTGGGGAGGGAGAAGAGAGAAGGAGGAAAGGAGGAAGAGGGAGAGAGGCTTGTAGAAAGAGAGGGAGAGGGGGAAGGGGAGGGAAGGAGACAGCAAGAGTGAGTGTCCTACCTGGAGACTGGAGAGAAACTCCATGGCAACTATAAAGGTATTTGAATTTGACAGAATATTTTTCTGAATGAGACTGAGATTTTAGTAAGTGAATGGGATAATAGAAAATATAGGTATTGATTCCTGCCCCCTGATTCCTGGCACAGAGCTCCTGAAACCCTCATAATTTCCTAAGTGATAAGGACACTAGGAACATCTCTTGTTTCAAAATTTGTCTTTGACCCTACTCTTGACATGGGGCAGCTAAAAACTCTTGTAAATTCCTGAGTGATAAGAGCACTAGGGGCATCTTGTGTTCTGATGAGCTGACTCCACACGGGTGCTGGATGTCACCTGGATGGGGACTTGTCACTGGAAAGACCAAGCCATGATTAGAAGCTTGGAATTTTCAGCTCTGCCCCACTCCCACTACGGAGAGGCAGAGAGGCTAGAAATGGAGTTAGTAATTGGTCATGCTTGCAGGATGAAGTCTCCATAGAATTTCAAAAGTATGGTGTTGGGGGAGCTTCCAGGTTGGTGATCACATCAATTTACTGGAAGGGTGATAGGCCCCATCTCCACCGAGACAGAAACTCCCCCCTAACTGGGGAGTTCCTTTTGTTCCTTTTCATCTGGCTATTTATCTGGATCCTGGATCATATCCTTTAATGAACTGATAATTGTAAGTAAGCATTTCTCTGAGTTCTGTGAGATAAACCAGCAAATTAATAAAACCCAAGGAGGAGGTGTTTCCATCCTCTAATCTATAGCCAGTATATCCTCCAATCTATAGATGCATAGTTGGTAACCTGAATGTGTGTCTGGCATCTGAAATGTGTGAGGATGGGGGCTGAGGGCAGTCTTGTGGGTCTGAGCTCTTAACCCATGGGAATCGGATAGTGTCTCCTGGCAGTGTCAGAATTGACTTAAATCGAATTGATAGTTGTGGAGGACAAATTTCCACATATTTGGTGACCAGATGTATCATAAGTAAAGAGTTGCATGTGACTAGGAAAGGAGACACAAAGGAGAGAAACACAATAGGGAAGAACCCTATAGGAGGGAAATGACTGAGCTATTCCATTTTAATGAGAGTATAGAAGTCATTACACTGGACTAAAATTTAAGCAGGAATAGAATGGAAATAAAATGAGATGTGCTCTAAGCAGATTGAGTGTTCAAGGCCAAGAAAAGTACAAGAAATTTTGAGAATAAAACATAGTGCCTGTTATACATAATTGAATTGAGAGCTCTGAATTCACCAAGCAATTATTTGTTGATCACCATGTATGCCTAAGCAACTGTCTTGATATTAGAGATACAATAGTGTGTAACTTTGATAAAAATCTCTTCATTCATGGAGCTTACTTTCTAGTAGCAATCAAATCCATTATATATGCTACATACTGAGGGATGTCCAGTCATACAGCTGTGTCTCCATTCCTAAAGTGACCCTGTTCAAGGGAATTTTCTGCAGTGATGAAATAGTTCTGTATCTGTGCTCTCTAATGTGGCCACTATGACTGAAGAACACAATTTTAAAATTATATTTAATTTTAACTCATTTCAATTTAAATAACCACTTGTGTCTAGTGCCTGCCATTTTGGACAGAGTACCTATAGAGTTTTTAATGAAACTGTACAGTTAATTTTTATTTAAAACCCTCACACAACCTATGACTCAGAGCCAATCTGTACACCTGTTCCACTGACACTTGAAAAACAAATCATGTTTTTTCAGAATAAAAAGTTTAATAAATATCATCTAGATATATCCTGTTCTTTATGTTATTTAGGATGTTGATATTGTTATTGATTATATTCAATCAGTTGATCTATCATGGACTGAGAGGAGTAAACTAAACCCTCCTTCAATTATGTGCTTCTGCTAAAGCCTCAGCTTCCAGAATTCAATAAGTTTGTCTTCAGCTGGACACTGTGTTCCCTGTAATTGCTGTTTATTTGAAAACAAGGGTTTCAGAAAAGTGTCACAATCACCATTTTATACTTAACATGAAACATAATAAGGAAATAGATATCCTCCTTTGCCCCACTACAAACCACCATATGGTTTTGCAACTTCAAGGCTTTCTGGCTTTCCTGGACCATGAAGTCATAAACCAGCAGTACGTCCTTGAACACCAAAACATAGGAGCTATCCAGACTTCACAAACATATTTGTTTGTCTCATAAATAATTGGGGAAGGGCCATGTAGAACTGGAAATAAATATCTGAAAAAGTTGGTTTTGTAGCTTAATGGTGTCAGGATAGTGTCACTGTGAGCCTTTTGATCTTTGCTTCATGTTTATCTTTGCATAGTTACCAGATGGCTGCTGGAGGTTTAGACATTATGTCCACATCCAAAGGAGGAAATGGGGAAGGGAAAAGGCCTTATCATTTACATCCATTCTTTTTTTTTTTTTTTTTAAAGATTTTATTTATTTGACAGACAGAGATCACAAGTAGGCAGAGAGGCAGGCAGAGAGAGAGAGTGGAGGAAGCAGGCTCCCTGCTGAGCAGAGAGCCCGATGCGGGGCTCGATCCCAGGACCCTGGGACCATGACCTGAGCCGAAGGCAGAGGCTTTAACCCACTGAGCCACCCAGGTGCCCCTACATCCATTCTTTTTTCCCAGAAAACACAATCTTTCCCAGGAATGTCTTGCATATGTGTCATTAGCCATAAGTATGCCTGTCAATGGGCACTGTAAACTTTTAGGAGGAAAGCAGAAGCAAGAATTTAACCAGACACAGTGACACCCAAAATAAAATAAAAGTTTAATCACCAAAGAAGAAGGAAACAGATATTGAACAAGTGACTAACAGTAGGGATCCAATTTATTTTTCTTTATATAGTGGACCAATTTCCCAGAAGTGAAAAAGCATTTAATGATTTTACGCAACTGTCTTTAAATCACAAATCTCCCAGTCCATGGGATTGGAATGAAACCAATGCGAGTAATTGATCTATCCTATCCTCAGAATCACTTTTGTATTTCAATGAGGAGTGCTAATAGATTGAGCTCATTACAGTAGCCGAATCCTTCCTATCCTATTAGGAGTATCTTAGGAAGCACCTCAGCTCCACATACGCTCCTGTCACACCCTAACATCAGTTTGACATACGTGCATCAACATGATTGAACCTCTGTGAAAATTACTCGGGTGGAATAAAGCAATGGAATGGCATTCTACAAATGTGGGAAGAGCTAAAAGAGCAAAGAAAAAAGTCAGTGTAAGCATAATACGCCACGGAGGTTTTGGCTGGGGAGATAGTAAGGGGCCATGCATAGACTTGTAGGTCAATGGTAAGGATCAAAGATTTTATTCTAAGTAAAATAAGAAGCTGTTAAGGTATTTAATTCATAGAGTGTTTTCTTGGTTTACAAATTTTACTAGTGTAGTCATCTGTGGGAAAAACAATGTAAATGTGTCCTAATATCTTTTGTAAAGTTGAAGAAGTAATTTGTCAATTTCAGTGTATTCAAAGAATTCCTTTGATAGGTATCTGCTTTACCTCACACATGCAATGATGAAAATGTAGCTGTGTATATCAGAGGAGGTTTTCAGCAGACTTCTCTCTCTCACACATGCACAGACTTACAGAGTTCTATGGCAAATAAACATGGCTTTCATAGGTTCTAGTTTCCATCTTGTAGTCTTATGCCATCATGTGTGAGCTTCATTATCTGTGTGTTACCCTAATAACTGGACCTATCATGTTTGTTAATGACACCATTGGACATTCTGGGATTAGAATTGACTGTTTTTGATGAACTTTTAAAAGAAAATGTTTGGCTTCTATATGGGTAATAAGGTAGAGGAGGCAAAAGTGGATGGGAGGAGGAGTTAGGAGTTACTTCAGAGATCATGGATGCCTGGGTTAGATTTTTGCCAATGGACAGAAGAAAACTGTGGATGATATAAGATCTAATATGAAGGTAAAATAGAATTAATGATAGACTCCATTCAGGAAGGCAGAGAGAGGGATTAATGAAGTATAAATACTTCCCCAGTTGTGGGTAAAATAGTGCTTGCAAGAGTAGTGGTTATATAGTAGTAATACCTACTGCATGAATAAAAAAAGAAGTTACAATAGTCACAACATGTACAATACAGTTTTGGGATATTTATGATATGTGTAAGACAAGGCTTGATATTCTTTCTTTACAGATGTGGAACGAGTCTGGAGTCTCTAGCCAGACTGGTTAGAGAAAAAGATGTGATGTAACAGAGGATAAAGCAAAGAAGACCACTGAATCTTAAAGATTAGAAGAAGGTGAGAACACTTGTGTGTACATGGCAGAAGGGTGTAAGGGAAAAATAAAGGCTACACAATGGACTTTGAGCAGTTTGGTTGTGGGTGATAAACTGGGTATTCTTTTGATATGTGCTTTTAAAAAAATTAACACATAATGTATTATTTGTTTCAGGGGTTCAGATCTGTGATTCATCGGTCTTACACAATTCACAGCGCTCACCTTAGGATATAAGGGTTGTGATTACTTTTGACTATTGGGCTATCCTTTTTCTACATGATTCTAAGCAGAAGATTGAGTTCATTAGGTTCCAACTTTAATGTTGTTCAGCTAATTTTGTCACCTTGAGTGTACACATGAAATGTGACTTGAGCAAAGGTTGATTTGGAAGGCAGAGCATGATTTGGGGGCAGTGAGAAAATGTAGTTGGCCAATTTTATGTTCAACTTTGTGAAAGGCAAGATTGGAGGGGTTTATTGGATACAGGTTATGGAAGGCCTGGAAAAAATGTGAATTGAAATCCTTACTAGCCAGATTTGTTGTACATTAATTCTCTCTCTGAAAGAAATTTTAGAAAATAGAGAAAATTAAGACAATAGAAAGTATTCATACCTCTCTTGTGTGAAAATGACAATTTTAAAGGATATTTATTCTAGCCTTCTGTATTGGTGCATGTATATATGTGTGTAAAAACTTCATTGTATGATTAATAATTGAAATTATACTCTACATAACTTTTTATAGCCTATTAAAAGAATTCCATGAACACTTTCTTATTAAATAATCTTTTCAAAATGACTTTGGGTGGCACACAGTAGTCTATCATATGGGTGTGCTATGAATTACTTAACTATTTCCTTTTAGACTTTATTTGAAATATTTTACCATTTCCATAATGGACCTTATTATTAGCTATTTCTTTTTAAAAAAATTCTATATCATTAACATTCATGTATTAAATCTGTAACTGATAAATTTTCCATAATTAGAAGTACTGATCAAAAGTAATGAGCACTTGTGCTCACTTTGGCAGCACATCTAATGAAATTGGAATGATACAGAGGAGATCAACATGGCTCCTGTGCAAGGATGACACACAAATTTATGAAGCATTCCATATTTCTGGATGTTAACCAGACTTATTGTGGTGATCATTTCATAATATATATAAATATCAAATCATTGTGCTGTACACCTGAAACTAGTATGATGTTTTATGTCAATTATACCTCAATTAAAAAAAAAACATAATGAACAATTTTAGAGTTCTGGGTAGATATGACAAATGGCCTGTCAGGTTTTAACCCCTTTGTATGCCTTGCAGTAAAGGATCAAATTTCCTATTTCATTGCTTTCTCTTCACTACTAGGAATTAGCTTTTAAAACATGAAAAATAATATCTCATAATTTTAATTTGCATGTCTTGGTTATTAGTGAGTTCCAACATTTTTCATGTGTTTATCAGCTATTTTTCTCTTAAAAATTAAATTCATATGTTCAGTTTATCTTTCCGTTCATCATTTACGACAGCTTGGACCCAACACAGAGGGATAACTAAATAAATATTTTTATGAGTAACTGAAAATCCATATGGACTTTCACCCAGGAACCAATAATGCATATAGTTTGTTGCTGCTCCTCTTCTATTAATCTTCTTAAATTTAATTATTTCTACTGTAAAATGTAGTATTCAGGGAAAATGTGATTATTTTCTCCCTGCTCTCTAGAGTCCTAAGAGACATTTTCTCAGTTGAAACTTCTCTCTTCATTTTCACTGTATATCATACATCACCAGCAGGAGCCCTTAGGTTATGGGAGGGCAGTGTATGGACTACATATTTATCGAACTCTAATTGTATGACTAAATGAATGCACCAGCCATGCAAATACAAATGTAAGTCTTAAAAATAATAATTTACATAATTAGCTGACAAGAAGGCTTGAGCTATTATTTAAGTTCATATATAACCTTACATCGTCAAGTGTTAATTTATGCTCTGTTCTTTCCAGCATGATTGAACTGTTTGGTAGTTTTATTTATGACTCGTGCTTAGATTCATTTTGCAGTGCTGATAATGTTGAGATAATGGGAATTTATAGTTAGCTCTGACAAGAGGCCATAAAACAAATGACTGGATGTTTTTTCTATTGCCACGGGCTCGATTTATAACATAAAGTACTTAATAATTGTTATTAATGAACCCACTGTGGTTGGTATATAGACACAGCTGGAAATCACATCTGTTATCAGACAGCCTGGGTTGAGTAAAGTACAAACACTGCAGGGAACTAATAGCTACAAAAGGAAATGACATCACAGAGCCATAGGAAGTGCCCTAGATGTTAGCTACGCCGAGGCAGAAGAGATTTAGGATAGATTTTAGGAGAAATGACAGAGAATTTGGTGTTCTTTAATTTTTTCTTCCATAGGGATCCAAAATGTCTTTAATTATGAGCTAGAGGTCCAGGATCAATCCATATATTAATTATTAGTAAAGTTTACATCTTATTTTTTAGATCAAAATAAATAAAAATAGTCCAAATTCAGCCTACCAACTTACCTTTTGAGGCTTCTCTTCTGCAGCATTTTTTGAAACATTCTGTCTTATTCAAATTGGGTTATTTGTCTTTGTTTTTATAGACTTATGCTGTCCTGTATGTATGCGTTACCTTATGTTGCTATCTCCAGCTGAGGCCATTTCAAACTATTTAAAGACAGAAAGAACTACTTGTACTTATTTCCTCTCTCTCTCTCTCTCTCTATCATCTATTCTCATTTGTCTCCATTCTCAATTTTCATTCTCCCCATTCACCATTGGTAAACGTTGTAATACATATTATAATCATTATTTGATTATATTTGAAGTATTTTTGCTTATTTGATTATATGTTTTTTTGTGTATATGACTTTTTTTTTTCTCATTTTTTTTTTAATTTTTTATTTTTTATAAACATATATTTTTATCCCCAGGGGTACAGGTCTGTGAATCACCAGGTTTACACACTTCACAGCATGACTTTTTTTAAAAATTTGTGGAAGTTGTGGTAAATTGCAGATCTCAGTTTACTTCTTTTACTTAGCAGTGAAGTGTCAGCCATGATACTCCCTGAATATGTAGTCCATTCTTTGTAAATGTTTCATAAGACTCCATGTGCAGCCACCAAAATTGACTATCTACTCTCCAGTCGGTGACCGGCACTCAGCTTTCTCTGAATCCCAATCACATTAAACAAGGTAATGATTGGCATTTTTATGTATGTCCTTGTGGATCAATGGGAGAATTTCTTTAGGCTACATACCTAAGAGTGTATTTCCTGGGTCATACCTGTGTGTGTGTGTGTGTGTGTGTGTGTGTGTGTGTGTGTATGTGTGTGTGTAGACTTGATTAGAATAAATGCTGACAGATAGCTCTTGAAAATATTCCACCATTCTCCTAACAGGAGTGACAGTTCCTATATCCTCATATACAATTAATAATTGGCCTCACCAAGTTTTACATTTTAAGCAAATTAACAGGGATAAGATAATATATCATGACTGTTTTCATTTGCTTCCATGATTACTGCTGAGTTTGAATATCTTTTGATTTGTTTATTGCTTTTGGAGTTCGTTATATTTTATTGCCTTTTCACATGTGTGCCCATTTTTTCCCTCTTGAGTTATTTAACTCTTAGGGACTTAAAGGAATTCTTTGTATATTTTTGCATTGTCAGTTTTGATACTGTGAATTTTTTCTTACTGTCTATCACTTCTCTATTAACTCTATCCATACTATTCTTCATTAAACAAAAATATTTAATTTTTATGTTAGTTTATTCAACACATTTTTGCCTGAGGATTTGTGCTCCTCAAATATTTTTTTCTTCAAGTATTTATTTTATTTATTTTTTAAAAAGATTTTATTTATTTATTTGACAGAGAGCGATCACAAGTAGGCAGAGAAGCAGGCAGAGAGAGAGGAAGGGAAGCAGGCTCCCTGCTGAGCAGAGAGACCAATGTGAGACTCGATCCCAGGACCCTGAGATCATGACCTGAGCCGAAGGCAGTGGCTTAACCCACTGAGTCACCCAGGCACTCTCTTCAAGTATTTTAAAGACAATTCTTCCTTACCTCTAAATCACAAATATATATTCTGACATTTTCTTTTATGGATTTTCTATTTTATCTTTGATTAATCTGTCTGGATTCTACTTTTATACATGATGTATTTAGGGATCCAGTTTTCCTTTTTAATGTCATATACAAAACAATTTATCCTTCCACTTTTGATTTGTGGTGCTATATTTCCATATTTATCATATATTAAATTCTAACCTAAACAAAGTCTTTCTCTGAATTCACTGTTTTGTTTCATTGATCTGTCAATCTGTTTTTATATCAAAACCTATCTATTTTATTACTGTGTGTTAGATCAGGCAGATCACCATGGACCCTGAACGTCCTTGAACTTCCTGCTGATGGGCCAAACTGATCGGTAAGGCTTATTTGTCCCCCAACCTGAGCAGTTTCTGTAGCTGGTCATACAGGCAGACAAGTAGGCCAAGCGACCACAGCATGACTACTTGTCACTCTCTGGTGTGGGTGAAGGGAAGAGAGAGGGAGATATTGTTTTGTTTACTGCTTACTACAGAAGGTGCTGTGACCATCTGGTAGTGCTATTTGGGCCACTGTCGTGCACCACTTTTATTGCTCTCAGTGATGAGTGTATAATTAGTAATGATGGTTTATATGCTTATGCTGTGAACCCTCATAAAATTCAAGGGAGATTGTCCCAATTGGGAAGAGTCACTTTTAGAGAAATGATAGTGGATACAACAGACCACCAATTAGGCTTTCAGCTTCCTCTCACGTTGTATGATGGAAACTATAAACTTCCAGAGTGAGTAAAGGAAATCACAGTCTTGGCGTCTGTGAACTTCAAAGACCCTTTTGAACTACAGATACCTGCTACTAATAACTATGCTGATTGGAACCAATACTGGAGAATGTTCTGCCAACACTTGAATGTGTATTCTGCTATTTTGGGATTAAATATTCATTAATATCAATTATGTCAAGTTGGTTGATAGTGCTGTTCAAGTCTTTATGTCTACTAATTTTCTATCTATGTTGTCTATCAATTACTCATTGAAGAGTATTATTTCCCATTATAATTGTAGATTTGTCCATTTCTCATTTCAGTTCTATTTGTTTTTGCTTCATATATTTTGAATCTTTTATTAGAAGCATACAGATTTAAATATGCTATTTTTTAACAAGTTGACAACTTTATCATTAGGAAATACTCTTTTTTATCTGGTGATAACACTTCTTATCTGATATTATCCTTATCTGATATTATCTTAGCCATTCCAGCTTGTTTTCAATTAATGTTTATTGGCATAACTGTTTCTGTCTTCCACTTCTAACTTATCAATGTTTTTATATTTAAGGTGGTTTTCTTTCAGATGACATTTAACTGAATTTCTTAAGTCCAATTTGAGAATCTCTGGCTTTAAATTGGAGTATATAGACCAATGGTCAAAAAGTATTTTTGAAATGGCCAGATGGCAGTATTTTAGGCTTTTGGATCAAGTAGTCTCTGTTGAAACTGCTAAACTCTCCTATTACAGCATAAAAACTGCATAGACCACATACATAAATGAATGGGCATGGCTGTGTTTGTTCCAATACAATTATTAACAAAATCACAATGGGCTATATTTGGCCCATGGGTCATCATTTGCTGATCCATGGTTTATACCCTTTATGTTTTTTTTTTTTTTAAAGATTTTATTTATTTATTTGACAGAGAGAGATCACAAGCAGGCAGAGAGGCAGGCAGAGAGAGAGGAGGAAGCAGGCTCCCTGCTGAGCAGAGAGCCCGATGTGGGACTCGATCCCAGCACCCTGAGATCACGACCTGAGCCGAAGGCAGCGGCTTAACCCACTGAGCCACCCAGGCGCCCTATACCCTTTATGTTTAAAGTAAATATTTATAGGTCAGGGTTATATCATCCAACTTGTTTTCTATTTGTCTCATGTATTATTCATTCATTTCTATTTGCTTTCCTCTTCTTTTCCCACCTTCTATTGGATTGAGGTTTTTTAGATTCCATTTTACATCCTTTTTTTTTTTTTAAACATATTAGGTGGAAAAAAAAACTTCTTTGTGTTTTACATTTTAAGTGACTGTTTATGGTTTATAATATACATCTTTACCTTTTCACGGTCTACTTTAAAATCATAGTATAACACTTTATAGATTAAGATTATTTTTTTAAAGGTTTATTTATTCACTTAGGAGAAGGAGACAAGTAGCAGGGAGCCTGATGTGGGGCTCAATCTGAGGGCACCGAGACCATAACCTGAGTTGAAACCAAGGCTGGGTTTTCAACTGATTGAGCCACCCAGGTGCCCATATAGATTAAGATTCTTTTTTTTTTTTTTTAAGATTTGTATTATTTATTTGACAGAGAAAGGGAGATTACAAGTAGGCAGAGAGACAGGCAGAGAAAAAGAGGGAAGCAGGCTCCCCGCTGAGCAGAGAGACCAATCCAAGGCTCGATCCCAGGACCCTGAGATCATGACCCGAGCTGAAGGCAGAGGCTTAACCCACTAGCCACCCAGGTACCCCTAGATTAAGATTCTTAAGTACTCTCACTTTCTACCCTGTCATTTGTGCTATTTTTCTCATACCTTTTACCTTTATGTGTGTTATGCTGCGTGCACTGCAACCACTTTTTTCCCAGATTTTTTTGAAATATAAATGACAAATTTTTAATATATTTAAGGAGTACAGTGTGATGATTTGTTATATACATATCTTGCGAGAAGATTCCCATACCATCAAGTTAATTAACACCTCACATATTTATCTTTTTTTAGGGGGAATGAGAATACTTTAGTTCTATTCTCTTAGCAAATTTCAATTATACATATTTATCGACTATAGTGATCATGTTACTCATTGGATCCTCAGACCTTATTCACCTTATAATTGAAGGTTTGTATAATTTTACCTAACTTTACCTATTTCCACCACCAACATCCCCCAAGTCCCTGGCAACCAACATTCTACTCTCTATTTCTATTAGTTCAACATTCTTTTTAAGGTTTCACATGTATGTCATATTATGCAGTATTTGTCTTTCTCTGTGTGGCTTATTTCATTAAACATAATACCCTCTTAGTTCATCCATGTTGTCACAAATGGCAAGATTCCCCACTCCCATCTTTTTTTTTTTTTTTTTAAGGCTGAAGCCATTCCATTATGTATGTGTGTGTGTCTCTCTGTGTGTACATTTTATATATATATATATATACACACATACATGTACACACACATTATGTATGTATATATTTATATATGTGTATTACATATATGTGTTATATATCTATCTATATCTATATCTATCTATCTATATCTATATCTATATGCTAATGGACATTCAGGTTGTTTCCATATCTTGGCTATTGTAAATAATGCTGCAGCAAACATGAGAGTACAAAGATGTCTTCAAGATAGGATTTTGTTTCCTTTGGATATCCAGAGGTGGGGTTGCTAGATCATGTGGTAGTTTTTCTTTTAATTTCTTGAGCAACCTCCATACTATTATCTAGGTGGCTGCACAGTTTACATTCCTGCCAACAGAGTATAGGGCTCACTCTTCTGCATATCTTTCGTAGCATTTGTTAACTTTTTTCTTTTTGATAATAGACATGCTAACAGTATGAGGTGGTATCTCATTCTGGTTTTGATTTACGTTTTCCTGATGATGAGTGACATTGAGCACTTTTTTCTGTATTGGTTGGTCATTTGAATGTATTCTTCAAAAAGATATCCATTCAGGTGATTTGTCCATTTTTTTAAAAATAATTTTTTATTTTTTATAAACATATATTTTTATCCCCAGGGGTACAGGTCTGTGAATCGCCAGGTTTACACACTTCACAGCACTCACCAAAGCACATACCCTCCCCAATGTCCATAATCCCACCCCCATCTCCCAAACCCCCTCCCCCCCAGCAACCCTCAGTTTGTTTTGTGAGATTAAGAGTCACTTATGGTATGTCTCCCTCCCAATCCCATCTTGTTTCATTTATTCTTCTCCTACCCACTTAAACCCCCATGTTGCATCACCACTTCCTCATATCAGGGAGATCATATGAAAGTTGTCTCTCTTCGCTTGACTTATTTCGTTAAGCATGATACGCTCTAGTTCCATCCACATTGTCGCAAATGGCAAGATTTCATTTCTTTTGATGGCTGCATAGTATTCCATTGTGTATATATACCACATCTTCTTGATCCATTCATCTGTTGATGGACATCTAGGTTCTTTCCATAGTTTGGCTATTGTGGACATTGCTGCTATAAACATTCGGGTGCACGTGCCCCTTCGGATCACTACGTTTGTATCTTTAAGGTAAATACCCAGTAGTGCAATTGCTGGGTCATAGGGCAGTTCTATTTTCAACATTTTGAGGAACCTCCATGCTGTTTTCCAGAGTGGTTGCACCAGCTTGCATTCCCACCAACAGTGTAGGAGGGTTCCCCTTTCTCCGCATCTTCGCCAGCATCTGTCATTTCCTGACTTGTGATTTTAGCCATTCTGACTGGTGTGAGGTGATATCTAATTGAGGTTTTGATTTGTATTTCCCTGATGCCGAGTGATATGGAGCACTTTTTCATGTGTCTGTTGGCCATCTGGACGTCTTCTTTGAGAAAAGTCTGTTCATGTCCTCTGCCCATTTCTTGATTGGATTATTTGTTCTTTGAGTGTTGAGTTTGCTAAGTTCTTCATAGATTTTGGACACTAGTCCTTTATCTGATATGTCATTTGCAAATATCTTCTCGCATTCTGTCAGTTGTCTTTTGGTTTTGTTAACTGTTTCCTTTGCTGTGCAAAAACTTTTGATCTTTGATAAAATCCCAATAGTTCATTTTTGCCCTTGCTTCCCTTGCCTTTGGCGATGTTCCTAGGAAGATGTTACTGCGGCTGAGGTCGAAGAGGTTGCTGCCTGTGTTCTCCTCAAGGATTTTGATGGATTCCTTTCTCACATTGAGATCCTTCATCCATTTTGAGTCTATTTTTGTGTGTGGTGTAAGGAAATGGTCCAATTTCATTTTTCTGCATATGGCTGTCCAATTTTCCCAACACCGTTTATTGAAGAGGCTGTCTTGTTTCCATTGGACATTCTTTCCTGCTTTGTCAAAGATTAGTTGACCATAGAGTTGAGGGTCTATTTCTGGGCTCTCTATTCTGTTCCATTGATCTATGTGTCGGTTTTTGTGCCAGTACCATGCTGTCCTGATGATGACAGCTTTGTAATAGAGCTTGAAGTCTGGAATTGTGATGCCACCAACTTTGGTTTCTTTTTCAATATCCCTTTGGCTATTAGAGGTCTTTTCTGGTTCCATATAAATTTTAGAATTATTTGTTCCATTTCTTTGAAAAAGATGGATGGTACTTTGATAGGAATTGCATTAAATGTGAAGGTTGCTTTAGGTAGCATAGACATTTTTATAATATTTATTCTTCCAATCCAGGAGCATGGAACATTTTTCCATTTCTTTGTGTCTTCCTCAATTTCTTTCATGAGTACTTTATAGTTTTCTGAGTTTAGATTCTGTGCCTCTTTGGTTAGGTTTATTCCTAGGTATCTTATGGTTTTGGGTGCAATTGTAAATGGGATAGACTCCTTGATTTCTCTTTCTTCTGTCTTGTTGTTAATGTAGAGAAATGCAACTGATTCCTGTGCATTGATTTTATATCCTGACACTTTACTGAATTCCTGTACAAGTTCTAGCAGTTTTGGAGTGGAGTCTTTTGGGTTTTCCACATATAGTATCATATCATCTGCGAAGAGTGATAATTTGACTTCTTCTTTGCCGATTTGGATGCCTTTAATTTCCTTTTGTTGTCTGATTGCTGAGGCTAGGACTTCTAGTACTATGTTGAATAGCAGTGGTGATAATGGACATCCCTGCCGTGTTCCTGACCTTAGTGGAAAAGCTTTCAGTTTTCTCCATTGAGAATGATATTTGCGGTGGGTTTTTCATAAATGGCTTTGATAATATTGAGGTATGTGCCCTCTATCCCTACACTTTGAAGAGTTTTGATCAGGAAGGGATGCTGTACTTTGTCAAATGCTTTTTCAGCATCTATTGAGAGTATCATATGGTTCTTGTTCTTTCTTTTATTGATGTGTTGTATCACATTGCTGATTTGCGGATGTTGAACCAACCTTGCAGCCCTGGAATAAAACCCACTTGGTCGTGGTGAATAATCCTTTTATTGTACTGTTGAATCCTATTGGCTAATATTTTGGTGAGAATTTTTGCATCTGTGTTCATCAAGGATATTGGTCTATAGCTCTCTTTTTTGATGGGATCCTTGTCTGGTTTTGGGATCAAGGTGATTCTGGCCTCATAAAATGAGTTTGGAAGTTTTCCTTCCATTTCTATTTTTGGAAACAGTTTCAGGAGAATAGGAATTAGTTCTTCTTTAAATGTTTGGTAGAATTCCCCCGGGAAGCCATCTGGCCCTGGGCTTTTGTTTGTTTGGAGATTTTTAATGACTGTTTCAATCTCCTTACTGGTTATGGGTCTGTTCAGGCTTTCTATTTCTTCCTGGTTCAGTTGTGGTAGTTTATATGTTTCTAGGAATGCATCCATTTCTTCCATATTGTCAAATTTGTTGGCGTAGAGTTGCTCATAGTATGTTCTTATAATAGTTTGTATTTCTTTGTTGTTAGTTGTGATCTCTCCTCTTTCATTCATGATTTTATTTATTTGCGTCCTTTCTCTGGCCAGGGGTTTATCAGTCTTATTAATTCTTTCAAAGAACGAGCTCCTAGTTTTGTTGATTTGCTCTATTGTTTTTTTGGTTTCTATTTCATTGATTTCTGCTCTGATCTTTATGGTTTCTCTTCTCCTGCTGGGCTTAGGGTTACTTTCTGTTCTTTCTCCAGCTCCTTTAGGTGTAGGGTTAGGTTGTGTACCTGAGACCTTTCTTGTTTCTTGAGAAAGGCTTGTACCACTATATATTTTCCTCTCAGGACTGCCGTTGTTTTGTCCCACAGATTTTGAACCGTTGTATTTTCATTATCATTTGTTTCCATGATTTTTTTCAATTCTTCTTTAATTTCCTGGTTAACCCATTCATTCTTTTGAAGGATGCTGTTTAGTTTCCAAGTATTTGGGTACTTTCCAAACTTCCTCTTGTGGTTGAGTTCTAGCTTCAGAGCATTTTGGTCTGAAAATATGCAAGGAATGATCTCAAACTTTTGATACCGATTGAGTCCTGATTTAGGACCGAGGATGTGATCTATTCTGGAGAATGTTCCATGTGTACTAGAGAAGAATGTGTATTCTGTTGCTTTGGGATGAAATGTTCTGAATATATCTATATCTTGTAGGCTCTCTCTTTCCCTAAAGGACCCCTTTCAATATTTCCTGTAGAGCTGGTTTGGTGTTTGCAAATTCTTTCAGTTTTTGTTTGTCCTGGAAGCTTTTAATCTCTCCTTCTATTTTCAATGATAGCCTAGCTGGATATAGTATTCTTGGCTGCATGTTTTTCTCGTTTAGTGCTCTGAATATATCATGCCAGCTCTTTCTGGCCTGCCAGGTCTCTGTGGATAAGTCAGCTGCCAATCTATTATTTTTACCATTGTATGTTACAGACTTCTTTTCCTGTGCTGCTTTCAGGATTTTCTCTTTGTCACTAAAGCTTGTAAATTTTACTATTAGGTGACGGGGGGGTGGGCCTATTCTTATTGATTTTGAGGGGCGTTCTCTGAACCTCCTGAATTTTGATGCTCGCTCCCTTTGCCATATTGGGGAAATTCTCCCCAATAATTCTCTCCAGTATACCTTCTGCTCCCCTCTCTCTTTCTTCTTCTTCTGGAATCCCAATTATTCTAATGTTGTTTCGTCTTATGGTGTCACTTATCTCTCGAATTCTCCCCTTGTGGTCCAGTAGCTGTTGGTCCCTCTTTTGCTCAGCTTCTTTATTCTCTGTCATTTGGTCTTCTATATCGCTAATTCTTTCTTCTGCCTCATTTATCCTAGCAGTGAGAGCCTCCATTTTTGATTGCACCTCATTAATAGCTTTTTTGATTTCAACTTGGTTAGATTTTAGTTCTTTTATTTCTCCAGAAAGGGCTTTTATATCTCCCGAGAGGGTTTCTCTAATATCTTCCATGCCTTTTTCGAGCCCGGCTAGAACCTTGAGAATTGTCATTCTGAACTCTAGATCTGACATATTACCAATGTGTGTATTGATTAGGTCCCTAGCCTTAGGTACCGCCTCTAGTTCTTTTTTTTTTGTGGTGAATTTTTCTGCCTTGTCATTTTGTCCAGCTACGAGTATATGAAGGAGCAAGTAAAATACTAAAAGGGTGGCAACAACCCCAGGAAAATATGCTTTAACCAAATCAGAAGAGATCCCAAATCGTGGGGGGGGGGGGGAGGAGAGAAGGAAGGGGATAAAATGAGGTTCAGAAAGAAAGAAAGAAAAGGGGAAAAAAAGAAAAAAAAGAAAAGAATTAAAAAAAAGAAAACGAATAAAGAAAAGTATAAAAAAGAAAAAATATATATATTAGATAAACTAGTTAAAAATGTTAAAAAAAGAAAAAGGTAAAAGTTAAAAAAACTTTTAGCAGAAGAAGAGATAAAAATGAAAAAGAAAAAAAATTAAATTAACTGCAAGACAAAAAATCACAGGGAGAAAGCTATGAGTTCCGTGCTTGGCTTTCTCCTCCTCTGGAGTTCTGCTGCTCTCCTTGGTATTGAAACTGTACTTACTCCTTGGTAGGTGAACTTGGTCTTGGCTGGATTTCTTGTTGATCTTCTGGGGGAGGGGCCTGGTGTAGTGATTCTCAAGTGTCTTTGCCCCAGGCAGAATTGCACCACCCTTACCAGGGGCCGGGCTGAGTAATCCGTTCCGGTTTGCTTTCAGGAGCTTTTGTTCCCTGAGTACTTTCCATAGAGTTCTGGAGGATGGGAATACAAATGGCAGCCTCCTGGTCTCCGGCGGCCCAGAGGAGCCGAGAGCCCGGGGCCCCACTCATCAGTGCGCCCTTAGAGAACAGCACCCAGTAACTCCCATCTGCCTGACCTCCGGCCATGCTCCGAGCTCACTGACCGGTTCAAGGCAACCCCGAGCTGTGATCTTACTGTCGGCTCTGTCTCTGTAGCCGGCTTTCCCCTTCCAATACCTGCAAGCTCTGTGACACCTAGACACCCCCGATCCTTCTGCCCTGCAGGACCTGAGGCTATGCTGACCCCGCGTGGGCTTCGCCCCGGTTTAGCCTCTGGAGCGATGTCCCTCAGCGGAACAGATTCTTAAAAGCCCTGATTTTGTGTTCCGTTGCTCCGCCACTTGCTGGGAGCCGGCCCCTCCCCCAGGGGTCTATCTTCCCATCGCTTTGGATTCACTTCTCCGCCACTCCTACCTTTCAGAAAGTGGTTGTTTTTCTATTTCTAGAATTGCTGTTCTTCTTCTCTTCGATCTGCCGGTGGATTTGCAGGTGTTTGCAATCTTTAGATAAGCTATCTAGCCAATCTCCTGCTAGCTGAAGTAGTCTCAGCCTGCCACTTCTCCGCCATCTTGACTCCTCCGATTTGTCCATTTTTTAATTGAGATTTTTAATTGAGTTATGAGTTCCTTGCATATTCTGATTATTAACCGCTTATCAGATATGTGGCTTGCAAATATTTTCTCTAATTCTGTAATTCGGTTTTTATTTTGTTGTTGGTTTCCCTTGTTGTGGATAGATTTTTAGTTTGATATATTTCTACTTATTTATTTTTGCTTTGATTTCTTTGCTTTTGGTATAAAATCCAAAAAACATCATTGCTGAGATCAATGTCAAGAAAATTTCCACCTATGTTTTTTCTAGGAGTTTTATAGTTTCAGGTTTTATGTTCAAGTCCTTAATCCATTTTGAGTGATTTTTGTTAGTGGTATGAGGTATGGGTCCAGTTTCATTCTTCTGCATGTGTATATTCAGATTTCAGATTTGCCAGGCTCCACAGTGGTGTGAGCCAATGGAAACATATCTGTCTCTACACACACACATTTATATTTATTAACTTATGCAAGAATTTTATACAATACACACACATGTATATGTATATATATAGGAGATTATATATTTATATATAAATAACCATAGGAGATTATATATACATATATTTATATAATATATACATTATATATTATATATATTTATATATTATATATTTATATATAATCTCCTATGGTTATATTTCTTTTTTGGGGAGGCTTCTATTCTCCTTTGGAGAACTCTTGAGTGACATACCATATAAACTTTAATCTCTCCCAGTGCAGTTCCCTTCTTTCAAAAATATAATCCTCTAAATTTCTGCCTGGTTTTACCACTCACTTTCTATGAATTTAGTTTTTATACATTTTTTCCAGAGATTATAATTGTTAGCTGTATGATGATTAATCTGATACAAGATACTCTCCCATTTCAAATCTTTTTCCAATAATATTAGGCATTCCTGAATAAATCTAATCTGTCCATTCCTATATTATTATTAGAAATTGCTTGATTTAGTTTGCTAATAATTGTTTTAGGATTTTAAATCATGATTCATTATTAATATTTGCCTGTAATTTGTCTTTCTTATACCAATGCTGTCAGGTTTTAGAAAAAATGGAAATGATAATTGCATAAAAGAAGGAGTATGTTTTTCCTTTTTAAAAATAATTTGGAAACATTTATCTACAAGTAATTTGTTTTTCTTTTTCTTTTTTTGTATTTTAGATAGAATGTGCCTATGTGGACCTGGCATTTTCCTTACAGAAAGATTAACCATTGATTCAAACTTTAAAAAAAAGTTATTGTAGTGTTATAGGACTTTGATGTTTCCTATTTATTTTCTTTTCTATGTATATATGTATGTATTGTGTTATGTTAGTCACCTATAGTACATCATTAGTTTTTGATTAGTGTTCCCTGGTTCATTGTTTGCATATAACACCCAGTGCTCCAGGCAATCTGTGCCCTCCTTAATACCCATCAACAGTAACTTATATTTTTCTCAGAAATTATCTTTTCTTTAAGCCTTAATATTTAGTGGCATGAAGTTTCTCATAATGCTCACCTATAATCATTTTAATATTTGCTCTATCTCTAGTTATACCTAGCTAAATATTTTATTTATTTCATTTTATTTTGTTATTGGTGGTAGTTATGGTGTTCTTGCTCTCTTTTTACATTTTGTTATGAAAGTGTGAATTTTACTAATCTTATCTGAGGTGCTTTTTGGTTTTGCTATTCTTCATTATCTTAATTTAAAAAAACAATTGAGATGTAATTGACATACGGCATTGTGTAAGTTTAAAGTGTATAACATGTTGGTTTAATACATTCATATATCATAATACAATTACAGTAATGTTGGCTAACACCTTTATTATGTCACATATTTATCATTTATTTTTTGTGTTGTGAACAGTTGGAATCTAGTCTCTTAGTAACTTCGAAGTTTATAATGTGGTGTTGCTGAGTATAATCACTAAGTTGTTCATTAGATTTCCAGAATCAATCAATCAGTTAATTAATTAATTTATTTATTTTAAAGATTTTATTTATTTATTTGACATACAGAGATCACAAGTAGGCAGAAAGGCAGGCAGAAAGTGAGGAGGAAGCAGGCTCCCCAGGAAACAGAGAGCCTGACATCTGCCTTGATCCCAACCTGAGCCAAAGGCAGAGGTTTTAACACACTGAGCCCACCCAGGCGCCCCCAGAATTTATTTATTTACTAATTGTTAAGTTTGTACCCTTAAACAACATATCCAGTTCTCCTACCCTCTAGTGCCTCCTACCATTCTATTCTGTTTCTACAAGTTAGTTTTTTTTAGATTCAACATATAAATGAAATCATAACAATATTTGTCATTCTCTGTCTGACTTACCTTACTTAGCATAATGCCTTCAGGTTTACCCATGTTGCCACACATGGCAGGATTTCCTTCTTTCTCATTGCTGAATAGTATTTCCCTTTACTTAATGATTTCTGTTAAGTGACTTTTTAGTCAGATAAAAAAAGTATTGTGTATGTTACCAATTCTTTGAAGTTTTTTGAGACTTGCTTTAATGCCTAATATGTTGTCATAAATGCCCCTTGTGAATTTAAATAAAGTGTGCCTCTTCAAGTTGTTGTTGGACTTTAGAGGGGAGTCAAAAATAATACATCCATCTTCTCCATAAGAGTTCTGGTAGCAATAAAAAAAAAAAAAAACAAAAATTTGATAGGTATCTGAACTATCTGAACTATCACTTCTATAGTGATTAAGCTAATGTTAGACAATACTGCTGATATTCAAGGGAAAGTAAGTGTCTTAACCCTAAACCTCAGATTTAGACAGAATTCCCCATCTGATCCCAGGGAATGCTGGTCACATACACCCCTCTGATAATGGTGGTGGCTGTAATGATCAAAATATGGCATAGAGTAGCAAGGCAGACTACCTGGTCTCTGTTGGAAGCATGGTTCTAAGAGAAATTGAAGAGGAAGGGTCTAGCATCTATATGTCACATTTTTTCCTTCTACACTGAACAGTCAGATTAATCCCTTAGAGAAAAGTGTGTTGAATTAGAATTAGAAAGAGTTCAAAAGTGTTACTCCAGTGGAATTCCCACCACATGAAATGACATGTTAGGACTGTTACTCTCCTAACATTATTCTCTATATGTTTATCATATCAAGCGTGTTCATTGCTTTGTTCACCTTTCAAATCTTTATTTCATGCCAGCTCAGCCAAATATGTGAAGTATTTATATATATGTTGCCTAGTATTTTCAAGTTTGTGCAAGAGTAGTATATCACATTATGAAAATAAATGTTTAGTTTTCATCATATAGATTTCTGCCCTTTAATTTAATCTTCCTTCTCTTCTAAAATATTTTTTGCAATATTTTACTAATTTAAAAGAGCTATTAATTTCCTTTCATTTTTTGTTTTCTTGAGTAAGAAAAGTTTTAATGTTATGTATTTTTTCTGAGTATGGTTTTTACATTGCCTCTTGTTTTGATATTTTTTGCTCTACTTTTTTTGACTTAAGAACTTTTAAAAGGGGGAATAAGGTTAAAATGAACACTAAGGATGGTCTGTAAGGAAAGAAAAGCTTTTGAAATAACAATAATTTGTTGGAAGGTATGACCCTTAAGTAAGTGGATAACTGCAATTTCACTGAGTCAAGCTGAAATGATGACCTTTTTTATCCTCTTGGTCTTTCAGATTATGTCATACAACCTTAACAGGGAAACAAAACATTGCTTATTATTTAATGTAAATCTTAAGAGCATGGAAAGCTGAAACTTCAGAAATACCCAACAAATACCAAGTAATTAATTTTATTGCCTGACCTGAGATGCCTGTAACATTATATAATCTTGTTCTTGTTATACTAAGTTTTAAACATATTATAAAAGAACTCAGTATTTTTTCTGGTTACTTCCATTAATCAGAACTAAAATACCAAAATACCATACATAAAACAAACATAAGACTCTGAAAGGTAGAGAGAAAATGATGACTTGCTAGAGTCTTGGAGCCTGAGAAAAGGCGTGCTGGTGAATCCCCCAGATTCCTTTTTTGTCTTCTATGTCCAGACTTATTGCTGAAGAAACCAGTAATGCAGAAATGCAAATAGGCACAGGATAAATTAGGAAAGTGAACAAAACCCTGCTCTCTGTAGCTAAAAAAATCAGAACAGAACAACCTAGCGAAATCTAAAATTTTTAGATAATAACTCGTTTATTGCAACCAAACACCACAGAAACAGCTGTGGCCAACACCCCATCCCTGCCAGTAAGGGCCAAGTGAGGATTGTAAGCTCTCACCCTTGTAAGCCTCTAAGGAGACACTTTAATACCTCCAATTGGATGATGTCAGAAAAGACCCATTAGGGTGATGAGACTTTCATCCTCACTGGCTGGTAATAAGGCATCCTTATCATGATGTCAATGAAGATCATGTGAGGAGCCTGACTTTCCATCTCCACCTAGCAGTAATGTGGTACCCCTCCCCCTTCTTACTGTGTTGGGTGACATCATGGAAGCCCAATAGAGAGTCAAGACTTTTATCATCACTCACTGCTAATGAGGTCACTTCCATTATGATAACAATGGATACCATAAGGAGTGCAAACTACCACCCCTGCCCATCTAATGAGAAGTCTCTCTACCTCAGGTATCAGTGAAGGCTCACTGGGGAGCATGGACATCTACCTCTAACTGGCAGTAAAAATGTGGCCTATATCCTTCCTCTTACTAAAGCAGTATCAGAGAAAACCAGATAAAATGGAAAGTTTAGCTAGGATTCATTCTTATAACATAATAAAAATAAGTATATAAGTTTCTATAAAAAAATCATTTGTCACACCAAGAACCAGGAAGAACTCAAAGTGTGTGAAAAAAAGCAATCAATCAATATACGGTGATTGAAAATATAACAAACACATTAGAATTATCTGACAAAAATTTTCATGCATTTGTGTTATAAATGCTTCAGTGAAGAATTATGAGCATGTGTGAAACAAATGAAAATATAGAGAACCTCAGAATAAAACACAGACACAGCAAAGAAATAGAAGATATAAAGGACAAAATGGAAATTTTAGAACTGAAAAATATAATAACCAAAATAAAAAAGCTCAATGGATGGACTCAACAGAATAATGGAAGGAATAAAAGATAGAAGCAATAAATTTTTTTTTAAAAAATATTTTATTGATTTGACAGAGAGAAACACAGTGAGATAGGGAACACAAGCAGGGGGAGTGGGAGAGGGAGAAGCAGGTTTCCCACTGAATAGGGAGTCTGACACAGGGCTCAACCCCAGGATCCTGGGATCATGACATAAACCAAAGGCAGAAGCTTAACAACTGAGTCACCCAGGTATCCCAGAATCTGTTAACTTAATGATAAAATAGTAAAACCACCCAATCTGAACAACAGAGAGAAAAAGATCAGAAATATAAATAAACAGAACACTCAGGGACATTTGGGAATACAGCAAAAATATTTTAAGCTCCATATATTGAATTTCCAGAAGCAAAGACTAAATAGGGAGGGATTTAAAAAGTACTCATAAAAATGATAGCTGAAAACTTGGCAAGAGATGTAAACTTACCAATTTGAGAAGTTGAGTGAATATCAAACAAGATAGACAACAACAACAACAACAAAATCTATGTCAAGACACATTAAAATTAGAAAACTGAAGTCACAGGAAAAAATGCTAAAAGCAGTGACAGAAAAATGATACGTTAGCTATAGAGGAAAACTGCTTCAAATGACAGTGGATTTCTCATCAGAAACTATGTAGTACGAAAAGAAGTGGCACAATGTATTTCAGAATTTCCAACCAGCATTTTATACCTAGCAAAATACAGCAAAATTAAAACACTACATGTTAGCATTAACATGTCAATATTATATTAAATTATTAAAACTTCTAAATACCCAAAATACAGAGATTGGCAGAGTGGATTAATAAACATGATCCAATGATCTATTCACTATATAAATCTCAGTTCTATGTGTAGGTTAAAAATAATATGAGAATACATAAAATTATGCAAACACTAGTCAAAGGAAAACAGGGCTGGATATATTAATATCAGATACAGTAGATATTAGAGCACAGAAAAATATCAGAGACAAAGAGAGATATTATATGATGGCAAAAGTGTTGATATAAAATGTGCATGTACCAGACAACAAAGCAGCAAAATATGTGAAACAAAACTGATATAATTAACACAAGAAGTGGATCAACCCAATTATAGTTGGAACTTTAACCCCTCTCCCAACAGTTGATAGAACAACTAGAGGGAATATGAAAAAAGATACAGAAGAACTCAAATCCACCAACAAAGAGGATCTAATCAACATTTATAAAACGCTCTACACAACAATAGTAGGTAAGTATTTTTTTTTTCAAGTGTCCATGGAACACATACCAAGCTAAACACTATTCTGGGTTATAAAACAATCTTAAACAAATCTTAAAATATTGAAATCATACAGAGTGTATTCTCTGACTACAAAGGAATGAAACAAAAAATCAAAACCAGAAACATAACAGAAAAATCTACAAACACTTGGAAACCCACAGCACACTTAACTAATATAGGGTTCAAGTAGAGGGTGTCAAGAGAAATCAAAGCAGATATTGAACTGGATGAACATGAAAATAAAACACACCGAAATTTGTAGGACACAACTAAAGTGTTGCTGAAAGGGAAATCTGTAGCACTAAATACATACATTAGAAATGAATAAAATTATCAAATCAATACTATAAGTTCCCATCTGAAGAGCCTGGATAAAGAAGAAAATAAACCCAAAGTATGGGGAAGGAAGTCAATAATAAAGGTAAGATGTGATAAATAGGAAATTGAAAATGGAAAAAACAGTGGAGGAAACCAATGAAACAAAGACGTGGGTGGTTACCAGGGGGGAGAGGGGTAGGGGATGGGTGAAATAGCTGATGGAAATTAAGGAGTACAATTGTTGTGATGAGCATTGAATAATGTATACAATTGTTGAATCACTACATTGTACACCTGAAACTAATAAAACATTGCATGTTAACTCTACTGGAATTAAAATTAAAAACTTACTAAAAAATTTGCCAAACCCTGAGAAAAACTGACAAAAAAAAGAGAGAGAACGAGAGAGCACAAATGATCAACATCAGGAATGAAACAGGGATATCATTACAGACTCTGCTGATATCAAAAGAGAAATAAAGGAATGGCACAAACAACTCTACATGTACGGATGTGATTTTATTGAAATTAACCATATCCTAGAAAACTACAAACTACCACAAATCATCCAATATGAAAAAATTATATGAGTAGCCTCATAACTGTTAGGTAAATTTAGTTCATAATTTAAAAATTCCCCCCAAAAGAAATCTCCAGGCTCTGAATGTCTCACTGGAGAATTTTAATAAACATTGAAAAAGATTTAATATCAAATCTATGTAATCTCATTTAGAAAATAAAAGGGGAGAAAATAAAAATTTATGTTATGAATTTAGTATTACTCTGATACAAAACCAGAAAATACAGTTAAAAGAAAACCCTGCAGACCCATATCTGTCATAAACATAGTTACAAAGTCCTTTGTAAATATTCACTAGTAGAATTTAGGAATGTATTTTAAAAATTATACACCATGACCAAGCTGGATTTATTCTGGAAAAGCTGGTTCAATATTTAAAATCAATCAATGTTTTGTACCATATTAGCAAACTTAAGGAAACTCACATAATAATATTAATGATACAGAAAAAATCATTTGAAAAACTTCAATATATATTCATGATTGAAATTCTTTTAAAAAAATAGGAATAGAGGGAAATTTCCTTAACTCAATAAAAAGTATCTACAAAAGAACCTTACAGCTTATACATAATAGTGAAAAACTAAATGCTTTCTCTCTAAGATCAGGAACAAGCCAAAGATGTCTGCTCTCACTACTTTTATTTAACATAGTGCTGGGCATTCTAGCCAGGTAAACAAAACAAGAAAAGGAAATAAAGGGCATTACAGGTCATAAAGGAAGAAATAAAACTGTTTCTTTTCACAGATGATATAATTTTTTTCTATGAAAAGCAAGTATCAAAGAATATTTGAAAAAAAGAAACTTCCAGAAGGGCAAAATCTATTGTAATTTTGATATACTAACATGAACACTGGAATTAATAATGCAGTACTATTTATAATTGCTCAAAAAATGAAATGCTTATGTGTAAATATAACAAAACATGTGCAGGATTGTTTGCAAAAACTATATAATGCTGAAAAAAATCAAAGAAGATCTAAACACATAGAGACATATGCCATATTCATAAACTGGAAGACAACATAGTAAAGATGTCAATTCCCCCCAAGTTGATATGCAGATTTAATGCAATTCCTACAAAAACTTTAGCAAGCATTTCTGTAGATACAGACATTAGTATTCTAGAATTGGTATAGCAAAAGAAAGTAATTATAATAATTAAATGATTCTGAAAAAGAAGAAAAAAATGGGCAGAAAGTAAAATAGATGGGCACATATAAAAACCAGTATTATAATTTTGGTCTACAATTTTATCTTCTACAAGATTTAAAAGGTAAGTGCATAAAAATATTTTGGATGTAATGTGTAAAGATGTAATTTGTGACACTAATACAATTATAATACATAATAAGTAATAATAATTATAGTAATAATAATGTTTGTAAACTTTACAAGAGTAGAATTTTCAAATGTGATTAAAGTTGGTATCAATTCAAAATAGAAAGTTAAAACTGTAGAATGTTATATGTAAAGCCCATGGTAACTATGAAAACAAAATAAAACTCTAGAATATATACAAAATACACACATATACAAAAAATGGCTAACAGTGGACCACAGATATAAACATAAAATCTAAACTATAAAACTTTTAAAGGAAAAAGCATGGGAAAAAACTTGATGACATTTAGTTTTAGTAAGGATTTCTTGCATCTTGATACCAAAGTCATGGCAACAAAAGAGAAAAATAAGTGATTCTTTCTTAATCAAAATTTAAAACTTGTGAGCACCAAAGAGTTTGAAAAGGCAATCCAGAGAATGGGAGAAAATATTTGAATTTTATACTTTGATAAAGGAGTAATATCCAGCATATATAAAGAGCTCCTACAACAACTGCAGCATAACAGAATCAAACAGCCCAATTCAAAAATGGGTATCTAGAATAGCCATTTCTCCAAAAAAGATACCAAATTCCCAAGCACATGAAAAGATGCTCAACATCAGTAGTCAGTAGGAAAATGAAAATCAAAACCACAGTGAGATACCCCTTTCTACCTATTAGGATTGTTATTATCAAAACAACAAAAACAACACCACACACATACACGAAAACCAAAGGAAAATAATAAGTATTAGGATGTGGAGAAATTCGATCCCTTATGCATTATTGGTGAGAATTTAAAGTGGTGCAGCCACTGCCACTGTGGGAAACAGTATGATGATTCCTTTAAAAAAATTAAACAGAATTACTATATGATCCAGAAATTCCATTTCTAGGCATATACCCAAAAGTATTGAAAGCAAGTGCTCAAAGAGATACTTTGTGCACCAGTGTTTATTTCATTACTCACAATAGCCAAAAGATAGAAACAATCCAAATGTCCATTAATATATTAATGGATAACAAATTGTGATATATTCACACAATGAATATATATATGAATATATATATCATATATCATGAATATATATATATATTCATTTACTGTAATAACTTTACAAAAAAAATGACTTTCCAACAGATGCTACAGCAAGGAAGAATCCTGAAAACATTAAGCTAAGTAAAATAAGCCAGACACAAAAAGACAAATATTGTATGATTCCACTTTTATTGAGGTATCTAGAGTAGTCAAACTTATATAGAGAGAAAGTAGAATGGTGGTTACCAGATGTCGGGGAGAGAGGAATGGAAGTTGTTTTTTAATAGGTACAAAGTTTCTCTTTGGGATGATGAAAAAGTTCTAGAAATGGATAATAGTGATAGTTTCACAATATTGTGAATGTACTTGATATGCAGAAAATTGGGGGGAAATCAACTCACTCATATAGTTCTTAAAATCTTTTTTAAATCCATTGTCTTGATTCTCTTGGTTATACTTCTTTGCTGTGCTGTTTGAGATCATCCTATACTTATCCTCTCATACCACTGACCCCAGGGAGCTGTGTTTGATTAAATTGTTGGCTTTAGTAGATTGCAAATTTTGAGAGGGAAGATTGTCTTCTCCATCATTGTGTCCTAGGATCCGTTATGCGTTTGGCAAACAGTAGGTGTTCAAATATTTATTGAGTACAATAGAAAGTCTCAAAAATGTGTAAAATGAACTAGAAATCTCAAGTCTTCTGACTCAAAAATCTGTTCTTTTACTGGGACAACTCAGTATTTTCTAATGATCCCTCTACTAGTACTTCTTGCATTTAAGCTGTTTCTGTCTAGTAGAGGTAGTTTTGTCTTTCCCTGAAATAGCTTTTGCAATTGGCACACCACCTTAAGTTTTAATCATGAGTCCACTGCAAACTTTGAAGGTTTCTTCCTGTACACCTGACATCACCTTTCCCTCATCACTTTTAAGATTACTTGTAAAAATATTAAGGTGGAATATGCCAGGCGAATATGGATCTGTAGCAATACTCCTGAATAAATCAGAGATTTAATCATCCATTATCATGTTTTTCTGAAAATTTCCCTCTTATCCCTTACATCTTGTGGCAATCCAAAGAATTTCCAAGGTACAATGAGCTCAAAACCTGCGTCAGCTCAACACCAAAAACATGTGAATGTTTTCGAATAGCAGTTTACAAATGCATTATTTGTAAACATTTGACTATCTTATTTGAGGGGATATAAGGAAAATATCTTAAAAGCACCAGAATTTTGGCTGGGTACCAGGAACAGTGGGGAAGAAGCCTTGAGGGGTGGAGTATTAGGTATATGAACACAAAGCAGTGGGCAACTATACTGGAACTGCTGCACAACCACCTCAGGTGCTATGGCAGGCGTGTCCCCAGCAGAGGGAGCTGTGGGTCTTCATGAAGCCTCCTGGGTACCCTAGGCATCCTTTGATCATGGCAGTTTTGTATTCTTGTCATTACTTTTAAGACCTAGCTTTGGTGACTATAACCTTAGGAAAGCCTTGAGATCTGAGGTTTGGGCAATGGTTCAAGGTTTTTTGGGAAATACTGTATTCACTTTCTCAGGATGGAAAGCGCTCTCTCCTGTTGGCACCAAAGACCTGGGGACAGGGACTGAAACTAAAATTAACAAGAAAGCCTTCAAGGCAATCGGCTCCATCTATTCTCCCAGACCCAGCTTCCTCTTCTCTTTGAACACTTGGCTTTGAAATCAGACCTAATTTCTGCAGGTTGCAGAGAAATGTGGGAGCATACAAGTCCTCTTTAAGTATGGCTTTTCTTAGAGAGGTGTGCTTCCCAGACTAAATTAGCTGAGCATGTGAAGAGATGACAGTGGAAAAAGACAGGAGAATGATATATTTTTCATTTGTCAGCAAGCTAAGGGACATCTTTGTAGCTTACACAAGAACCCTGGGAAATGCTGGGCAGTCTTGAATGCTAAAGCCTTTGGGATTCCTGCCAAGGGGACTCGGCTTACATGCTCCAGGCCATAACAACTTTATAGGCAACACGGAGAGTGACAGGTTGGCTTACGCTGGAGATTTTACACTTTGTATGCTTGAAGGCACTACTTAGCCACCACTCCTCATTTTTTCAGCCATCTCCACCTCCAGAGAGGATGGAAGACACCTTTTACACTTTCAGTGACAGAATTCAGTTATCCATGTGAATGCAAAAGGGGAAGTTATGGGAAGAATACCTGTGGTTCTCTATCATAGACAGTTGCTGGGGTATTAAATCATGGATTTCTTACTTTAAAAGGTCAAATTTCTTATTACCTGGTGACTGGAGGTCAGGTCTTTTGGCTAAAAATTGGGGGTAAGAGGAGAAAATTAACATTCACTGAGCACGTGCGAAATGCCAGGAACTTTTGCTCCTTTAACAACCTCTCTGCCTTGTTGTAGTAGGGTTACTTTTCCCTTTTTAACATTTGGTAAACTTAAGAAAGTTTAAGGAACCCATCTGAGGTCACAGTGTTAGAACCAGGATCGGACGCAAGTTTGTCTGCCTGCAAAGTCCTGGTCCATTCCACCCACCACCACTGAACTTCTCTGGGCTTATGAAGATCAAATCTTCCCCTATGTGTAGTTCAGCTGCCTTCCCAGGGAAGGTGCAGATTGTGGGAAACTGAGAGGAAGCTGTTATAAAGGAAAGTGGCCTATAAGAAGTGCATGCATTCACATCATGGTTTCTTTTCATGTAACAAGGATGCAGCCTGGACCAGACCCCCAAGCGGCTTCCTTTGTAGGAAGGCACGGCCAGGTCAATATGGTCTGAGAGCCATATCAGAGCTCAGGCTGTCAGGCTCTGAGATCCAATCTATAAAATTTCTGTTCCCCATATGGAGGTCTCTAATGCTTCTGGGAAGAAGACATTCCCCTGAAGAGGAAGTTTGTGGTTTTATGAAAACCTCTAAGAAGGAGTGCATATTGGGGAAAATAAGGAATCATTGGTTATGGACAGCTGAAAGTGTAGTAATCAAATGCATTCTTCTGAGTGCCTTTCCTAATCTAGATTCCTAAAACTTGGTGATGATGATGATGGTGATGATGGTGATGGTCATGATGGTCATGAATACAGAATGCCTGGCTCAGCGGTGTGTATGTGCAGTAGATTTGGATTTGGTCCACACGAGACTGGGATGACCTCTTGGAAAGCAGTGAAGTGGAAATTGAAGAAAGCCGGACAGTTAATATGGTGGAGACAGAGCAGGAGGTGAGGGAGCTACAGCTTGTGGGTAAAGCAGTTCAGTCTTGGGTGTCTGAGAGCTGCTCTAAGATCCTAAAGTCCCTTCAGGCTAGAACTCCTCAGTCATGGGAAGAAGGAGCTTCTAAGATGCTGTCCTGTGCCAGGAGAAGGTTAACATGTTCCCTCGGACACAATGAAAGTTAAGCCCCAGAATGACCTGTGACTGGTACCCTTGTAACCTTCCTGTCTTTGCTCGGCTGTTCTCCCCTTTTGGAATGTTCTTCTCTGTCTTTTATAGCTGGTTGAGTACCATTCATTTTTCAACACCTAGTTATCACCTCTGTTTTTGTCCTTCCTCTTTGTTGTCAAACAACTGCACAAAATAACCTGTTGATAAGTCAGAGCTGAGTTTGTTGCTTCCTGTGGTAAGGAAGGACACTATGTTGACAGAGTTCTTGTAGAGTCTCAGGGTATAAGGCAAAGCCAGAATACTTAAGAGGTTTTAAAGTTGCATTTAAGGTGGACTTTAAATTCAGAAGCTTGATTAGGATTGGATAAACATCATGATAGAAGAGTTTATGATTGGTGGACCTAGGAAGGTGAGGGTTTTGAGAATAGGATGGGAAGTAATATGGATCATAAACAATTGGTTTGGTGTTACCTATTGAAAAGCTGTCAATTTAAAATGGATTTACAAGAATGTTCAGTTATTTGCAAATTTATCTTTCTGGGTAAGGGTTTCCTAGAACAGTAAAGACAGCGGAGTAGTAAAGTCATCATGAATGTGAGCTGTATGGGGTAGGTGATTTGGGATCTCACCATCTCACTGTAGAAAAATGACTTCTTGGTGTGCCTGGGTGGCCCAGTTGGCTGGTTAAGCATCTCACTTTTGATTACGGCTCAGACCGTGATCTCAGGGTCATGGGATTGAGCCCCAGGTCTGGCTCTACCCTCAGCATGGAGTCTGGTGGAGACTCTCTCTCCCTCTCTCCCACTACCCCTCTCCCCACTTACATGTACTCTCATTCTCTCTAATATAAATAAATAAATAAATATTTTAAAAAATAGAGAAAAAAATTACTTTTCCCACCACGATAAACATAGCCGTTCATTCAGATTCCAACTTAGCATTCATCACAGGAGATGCTGATTATGAGTCTCTCTGCCAAAGTTTACACAGAATCAAACATACAGATATTGAACCTGTTAGTGGAATTAATGACAGAAAACTTCCAAATGTGGCCCCTACACCAGTAACAGACTATGTTACAATTTACAGAGAAATTCTTCAATACATGATCAATTATACTATTCCCCTGTCTTCCCTCTTCTTGCCCTACCTCTTGCACTCAAAGAACAAGGGAGAAAAATGTGATCAATTTGGTGGGAGGAAAACATGTGAAACTAAACCTCCTACATTTCATCTTTAATCAGAAGCATGGATATATATTTGGTGGAGGGGAGGTCAAAATCAACATTAAGAAATGTGATGTAACTTAGAAAACCTGGCATGAAATGTTGGCAGCCTGCCTCTTTCTTCTGAATCAGTGCATGAGTTTAAAGCCAGGTTACCTTTCTGGCTACAATATTATGGTGCCTTCGTTTTCTTGCTTAATCTTCCAGAATCAATCAGAATTCAGTGTCTGAGCTTTGCTACAGTAATTGCCTGGGAGGGAGCTTGGCCAAACTAATAAGGGTCACTTCATGAGTTTTCTACTGGTCCCCCAGCAGTCACTAGAAAGAAAACACGGCTGGAACCCAGAGCTCTTGCTTTATTTGCCATTTCGGTATTCCTACAACACATGGGAAGCATCTTCCAGCTGTTTCCTACCTACCTGTGCTCCATGCAGTATTGTAGTCTGCAGTTTTTCTACTAGAACCATGCGTGAAAGGATAAAGGAAGATGGCAGGGGAGGGATAGGAAACAGGGCAGGATTGCAGAAATGCCAGATAATAAGAATGCCAATAATGCACTGTGATAGATTCACATTGGCCTAACAGCCTTGTCAATAAATTCTCTTCCTGTTCTCACTGAAAAAATTAAAAGGCAGCAATCAATGCACTGTTCCTACCAGTTACTTATCTAAGCCTCTTCTCTCCATAGAGGCTAGGGTGGACCAAACAACAGGAGTATGTTTTAGGAGCGCAGAGTCCTGGGGAAGGGAGGAAGGAAACAGGTGGGCGCCCTCCACCTTGGTCTACTGCTGGTCAGCAATGAAGTTCTAGAGCACACATAACAGTGTCCAGGTTGAAATTAGGAGTTAACAGAGGATGGTTAGTAATCGGAAAAGGGCAAGGAGAGGTGGCCAGCACTGAGTAACAGCTGAAAATAATAGCTAGTATTTACTGAACCTTTAGATAATTTGTCTCACAACAGGATATTACACACAAGTAAAGATGAAGAAATAAGAACTACATGACGAAACACAAACCAATCTATCAAACGCAATTTTGAGGGACAAAAAACAGGTCCCATATATGTCATATGATACCCCCTTTTTTATAGAGTTTTACAATAATTAAAAGTAAATATATATTGTTCATCATGTGTATTTTTAAAAGAATAATACAAAGAATGCTGGGCAGTGATTTACTCATCATTAGGATGGTGGTTATCCCTTTGGGAGAGAGAAGGAGCTGAGTTGGGAGAGGCTTACAGGTTGATAGGTTATGGGATGTTGATTATATTATAAATGAGTGCATAAAATAAAAGACAACACTGCATAGCCAAATGAGGGAAGTATGTCATGAACAAGGATTATCATTAATTCCAATTCTGTGTACCTGAGATAAACACAGACACATACCCATACACAAATATCCAATAAATAGCTGAACACAACAAATCAGATACTAAGCACTTACCATAGGCAGACACTGGGCTCAGCATTTTGTACGTGTCACCTCATTAATCCTTATGACTACTTTATGAGGTAGGTAATGTTAGAAATCCCATTTTACATACAAGGGTATTGGGCACAAAGAGGTTAAATCACTTGCCCAAGGTCATATGGAGACTGATGGTATAGCCAGGATTTGAACTAAGTCCAGCAGCCGTGTTCTGTTGTTCAAAATTCCAAGCTAAATTTCTTCTTGAATTTGATACTGGAGCTCCTCACTGTGGTTAGCACTTGCTGCCTTAGAACCTACCTGTTATATACAGCACTGGTCAGTCAGTGTATATGAAACACCTGGTGTCTCCTTTGGGAAGACACTGCCAACCTGTGTCCACTGCCTGAGGCAGTTTTGATGAGTTGTCTTTGCAAAGAAGTAACCACTGACAGACTAGATGTGAGCACCCAACCATGAGAGGTCTAGCCATAGTCTGGTAGTTATTCTCTAAGGTGGTCTGAGGTAAAGAACTTGGTCCAGGAGTAGAAAGTGCTAAGTTAATCAGACTTGATCTTCCAGAATTTTGGAGTATACAGCATGTGGGCCAGCTGACAGAGAATCGAGAAAACACACAGAGAAGAGAGATGTCATGAGAAACCAGACAGGACCTGAAGGGAAATAGAAGCCATTCGCAACAGGGACCCAGAATATAGTTTAATAATCTGTGATTCTCTAGATATGTGTATATACCACACTTGCTTACTATAGCATTCATCCTCGTGAACACAGCAGAAGGACTAAGCGGGAGTAATTATGGATGAGGTACAGTAAATTCCTTTTTCTTAACAATGTGTAAAAAAGACAGTTGTAAATGCACTGGCTTTTCTCAAATGAGAGATTTTCTTTTAGCAACCCTTTCTTGGAGCTGACTTAGAGGCCACAGACAAGCCGGGCCTCTGGAGAGCCCAAGGAAGAAACTAGCATGAGGAATAAAATTAAGTTGAAAATCTCCTTTGACATTTACGAAAAGTCAACAGCCATCTAAGTGATGAGAGAGACCAGAAATATAACTGGCTGAATGTCAATTTTAAAACTAGAAAGATAGCTGCTACTTTATCTCATGGAGCAGGTGTTTCTGAGCAGTAAATAACTCACGGATGGTCTATTAAACTTTAATGCTTGTGATAACAGCAAAGAACATGTTGCCACCCTCCTAAATACATATATATAAAAACAAACAGCAATTTTCAACATTTATGCTTTGCACCATTTTCTTTTCACAGTTGTTTTACTGCATTATCTTTTGCTATTATCTTGACCACAAGTCCCTGCTGCATGAAGTTGATTTGCAATCGTGGGCAGAACAACTTAATGTAATTAACTATCTGGCAAGTGTACAATGATCATTTCCACATAAAAAAGTTTCTCTCCTTGAATGAACACCTTCCAAATAAGGCACTGATTTCAGTGCTTGTAAAATAGGGTTGAGATTTTAATTTTTTTTTTTTTTTTTTTTTTTTGGAGGTGGGGAAAGCCTGGTTTCTCCTGCTTTCTTCATCTAGTTTAAATTCAGTCATCTTATGTGAGGTTTTATTGAAATAGGAATTATGACACTTCAAAGTGACTTAAAAAAAAACAGAAATAAAAAAGGAGCGACGTAATTGGAAGAAGGTTAGATACAAAGAGATATGCAATTTGAATCAGCCAGATGAGAATTATTACCTAATAATGAGACTTTGCACTCCTATTACACAGGCTTTTGTGTCTGAGCCTTTAAAAGCCACAAGCTAATGAAGCTCCTGCCTCCCTGTGACTGAGGTCGCTGTTTTCACTGTCTGATGAATGCAGGAAATAAGCCACCAAGACCAGGTGGGCTTGGCTCTTCTTCCATTCAAACGTTTATTAATACGGTGGTTTGTAGTAAATCCTAGAAACCTCAGCTCCCAGATTCTCTTGCTTGTTTCCTTTTGCTCCGATTTTTTACTCCTCAACCCTACATGACAAGGTCCCAAGGTATAGAGATCGTAGGACATAGTGGTGATTGAGTTTGGGGAGCCGAATTGAAGAATCCATATCCAGTGCAGCCTCGCGGACTTAGCAATGACTCTAAACCCTCTTATGGAAACAACGAGGAAGGCGAGGAGTGGCGGGCATAGTTGTGCACAAGCGCCGATTGTGAAATACTCAGAAATTTGCCTGCTGGTGGTTAAACCTGAAGTAACTTGAGGTCACTCATAGTGGGAGTAGTTATGCCACAGATACCGCCAAACGCTACAGTCGGGGCTCCCTCACCTGCAAGCTGGTGCCCCAGAACACCAGGGTTGAGCGGGTCAAATGAATGTCAGATGAGACAAGACTGTTTCTTCTCCTGCATGAAAGGTAGTGTTTTATGGTCATGAATCAGGAAGTGATACTGAAATGGAGAGAGAAAGAAACTCCTTTGTCGTTTAGTAGACTTAGGTTCTGACTATATTAGCCACACCTGAGGTTGGGGCCTGCAGTCAGGAGACTGGGAAAACCAGTCACTTTCCCTTCCCTGGGCGTTTTTGCCTTTCTTTCTGGGTTCTCTGTCACCTCCATTTGTCCCTCCTCCATTCATTCAGCAAGTTAGTGTTAATTCCTCCCTGCAGAAATATTTTTATTTGAAATGAAGGCAGAAAGATGAGGCCGAAAGATGAGGCGAACACTTCAACATTTTGCTCACTTTCTTACGGACTTTATAATTACTTACTGATTCAATCCTCAAACAAAGCGATTAGGTGGATGTTATTAATATCCCTATTTTACAGATAAGAAAACAGTTTCAGAGAGTTTAATGTAACGAATCTCTACTTTGGCCGTGCCCGGACAGAACTTGCTCCATTCAAGTTTAGCCGGTAACCTCTACCTAGATGTCAGGGTGCTGATGAAGGCCGTTTTGGGGCAGGGGGAATCCCCTTACCCATCTGTAGAGGAAAGAACACAGAATTATATGTTAAAAATCTGCATTCTAGAATTCTCCTCTGCTACTTTTTTCATGTCCTGGAGACTCATTCTCTTATATAAATGCAAATAATATTTGTCTTATTTTGGTGAGGACTGCAGAGAATACATGGAAAAGCATTCTAGTTAATGGTGAGCTGTCGGCAAATGTAAAACCAATTTTATTTTCTTCTCTATTGAGTCATGTCTGTATCCCTTTTCTCTTGCCATCTCCTTTTCCCCAAGGTCTCCATCAGTCCAAGAGATTAATTTCTACTTCAAAGAAAGGTGATCTTTTAAGTCATTTCCTTCAAACTTGCTAAGATCCTTGCACTGACAAAGGGTATTTTATAAAAATGCTGAGTCATCACACTGAGGTCCAAATTTATGCTTCATTCCTGGGAGAGGGGTCTTGATCCTCAAAGCAAGCGCTGACCCACCACACCTGTAGCTGTCTGGGCACATTCCTATACACACCTATATGTGCAGTAGTTTCATTTAAACTGATGTGGGAAATAGAGAGAGACGAAGCCAACCATATGGCGAGTGACTCATGCAGCACCAACCGTAGAACTGCAAGTCATCACCTCCTCAGCTGCTCTGAGCTTGCTGCAAAGACAAGGTCACTGCGGCACATCCATATCTTCTGTTGCCCTGATCTCCCCCATCTCCTTTATGCTCCACCCACACACTCTTCTGCAGAGAGCCTTGTGGTCCCTGTGCCTCCTTTCTCAAATTAGCCTCCAATTCTAGCCATCTACCCATCCCAGGAGGAAATCCAGCTTTCCATTGCTGTGCTGATCATTCTGTTCCATGGGCCATCACTAGCCCACTCTAAGGAAATATGCCCTTCCGTCCCCACCCCCAGGGCAGGCTGATTCAGCAGGGGACGGAACAGCTTTGAAAGGCAGAATTAAGGTCAGCAGGCACAATAGGCTTACGCTGTTGATAGCTTAAACTCTGCCCATGGGGTTTAGCCATGGCTCTGCCTCTAATTTGCCTAGTTATATTGGTTTAAACAACTTGGGCTAGACTAGACTCTGTTCTAGGTTGGCTGCAAGGAGGAGGAGCACGTTTATTGAGTTAACATGTATTGAGCATGCGTAAAGTGTCAGGCACTGTCTTAAATAACTTACAAGCATTATCTCATTTAATCTTCCCACCAACCCATGAGGTAATTTCCTTTATGATTCCCATTTCGTAGGAGAAGAAAGTGAAATGTAGGGAGGATAAGAACCTTGCCCAAACTCATGCCTTTAGTGAAATTGAAGAGCTAGGATTTGAACTCTGCTTCTCTGACTTAAGAGTCTACATTCTTAAATACTTTCCACTCTATCTCTTTCAAAAGGGATTTTATACCTTATTTGCTCTCTAAATTGTAATTATAAGGTGGTCTGTGGTAGGAAAAATTCTAAGAAGACATTGTGATGTAATGTTCATCCCCTGGTGTTTATCTCTCCCTCCTTAAGTGGGGGTGGGACCTGGGACTTGCCACAGGATGTGGCAGAGGTGATGGTAAGTCATGGCTATAATGTTGATACATTATGGACAACTTGCCTTAGCAGACTGGAAAGACAGAGAATCTGCTGCTGGTCTTGAAGAATCAAACAGCCATGACCCACCTATGGGAGATGGCCACATGGCAGTGAGCTACTTGTGACCCCTTGGACCTAAAGGTGACTAGTGTTAGCCAATAGCCAGTGAGAGGTAGAGGCCCTCAGTCATGTGTCTGCAGGGAAATGGACTCTGCCAACAAGCTGAATGAGCTCAGAATTGGAGTTTCCCTAGATGAGCCTCCAGATAAGGACGCAGTGTGGCTGATACTTTGACTGCAGCCTTGTGAGATCCTGAGCAGAGGACCTCATTAAACCACGAGGGGACTCCTAACACACAGGGACTGTAAGATGATAAATATGTGTTGTTTTAAGTTGCTAACTTTGTAGCAATTTATTATGCTGCAATAGAAAACTAACACAGGTTAAGAAATTTGCCCAAGGTCACATCTTTAGTAAAATTACAGAGCTGGTATTTGAACCCAGTTGTCTGACACAAAAGTCACATTCTTAGCCACTGCTCGATTCTACCTCTTTCAAGAGTGTTTTTATAGATGATTTTTCCTTTCAATATTATAATTATTCAATTTTATGCTTTAACAACTCATATCCCATAATGTCCTTGGCAGAAGAGGTCTTACAGGAACCTTTTGATAGATTTTTTTAAAGAACTCATCTCCTCTTTGACTTTCTTTTTGTTGCTGATGGCAACACTGCCAGTTGCATGCGTCACATGCGTCACAGTCCCTGGCTGTTTTAGACCCATCAGTATTTTCAGACTTTTTGCTGTTCTACACAATGTTGATCATCTATACTCTAAAAACCCTAGATTATATAATATCCTTTAATAGGTAGGAAAATCAGATCTTTGTGAAGAAGGTCATAAAGATTTTAAAGGTGAGGAAATGTAGACTGTAAGAAGGATGATTAAAACACTTAGCTGGAAAAGTAAAATAAACAAAGAGCCTAAACATTTAAGGAAACTGAGCAAGGATAAAGGGCTATTTCAGCCTTGGTTTAGGATGTCAGATGTCTTGTTCAGATGGATTTCTGGAATCCTTGTCCTTGAGTCCTGTCGGAAGTGGCGACATAATTTGCAGGACCTAGTACCAAATGGAAGCTCAGGGACCCTTGTTCAAAAGTGAAGAATTTCAAAGACAGTGACAGGAAAGCACTAAACCCTGCACAGTGTCCCTCTGAGCACGAGGCTATGTGTGAGTGCACAGGCTGCATTGCATAAAGCCAGCCCTGAGTGCAATTTACACTAATTCTGAGACATACTGGACCTTTTGGTTATTATTAGGTGACTATCATTATGGTCAGAGTGGCAGTTCTTTTTTTCTTTGTATTTCTTACTTGCCTATGTATCTAAAAGAGCTTCCAAGCTGATACCTAGAATCTACAATATGCTTCTCATCTCATCCCTTCTGCGCTTAGCAATGTAGCTAAGTTTTCAGGATAATGCTGAATAACTCCGGATAAAACTGAGTAACACTGGATAATTCACCAACAGATCCACAGCCAGGACTCATCGCTTCTAATTGTATATCCACTGTTCTTTTCTGCATACTCAGCAACTCCGTCCTTTACTGAGTCATTTGTTATATTACTAGCTATGACCTCAGCATTTTTTTTTTCTTCCACAGTTGCCCTTGGTCCTAAGATATAGATATCATTCTTCTTTAGTTGTGCTAATGGGCTATAAATGCCATCACTGCACCCAAATCTTCCATCTTGGGTTCATCTTCGCATTCTCTTTCCTTTTTAAGCTCTGTCTTCTTTTCCCAGATGGCAGTGAGTAGTAGTGGTGATGTATGCTAACCAGTTCCAGTTTATTTATCCCTTCTCAATATTTTATCTTTTACTTATTTATCTATTTATTTTTAAGGTTTTTATTTATTTATTTATTTGAGAGAGAGAGAGAGAGAGAGATCACAAGCAGAGAGAGAGAGGGAAGCAGGCTCCCTGCTGAGCAGAGAGCCTGATTCGGGGTTTGATCCCAGGACCCTGAGATCATGACCTGAGATGAAGGCAGAGGCTTAACCCACTGAGCCACCCAGATGCCCCTCAATATTTTATCTTTATCGATATCCAACTTTAATATTATAAAAATCCTTTCTTGCATACTTTCTAAATATTTAAGACCTAGCATTTAAAAAAATATATATAGGAAGCCTTTCTCTCCTCCTATTTCCTCCACTCTTTTCCAGCCTCTGCTTTATGACGAATCTCTAACTTCAGTGGTTGAACATCAGTGGTGATTTCTATTGTAGACTCTATCTTGTCCCTGTAGTTTGCCTCAAAGCCATCCTCTTTTATGGTAGGATTTCAAAAGTACAAGGTTCTAAATCATCATGTGTTGTATATGACAATTAATATAAATTAAAATTAGGTCTACAAGTGCCTAGGCTGTAACTTTTTCCATTTTGTTCTCCTGTTCTCTTCCAATAGGAGATAGGTCTTTGAATGAGAAGAAGGGGGAAGAAATGTGAGATCAGTAAACCACATTTGATTTATTGGCTGGTGTGTGATGCACAAATCACCACAACCCATAGATGGAGGGAATGTCATCTTGGGAAAGGAACATATATCTGTCACTGCTCTCTCTCTCCTAGCTGGGCCCTGGGCTTCTTCTGGGGGTTTAACCCTATAATTCTATAATTTCATAAGGTTTCATAATATCTCAAGATAGATTCTCTTAGTTAGATGAGTGGGTAATGGTGATAATATTTACTTATGTACAATGAAAAATGGAGAGCAGAGCAGAAACATCAGGAGCTGCCTTTTTCCTGATACTCAAAAAAGTGAGATTCTGGGAACCAGAAGGGAAGTTGAAATCTTGGTCAACAAAACACTTGATAAGTCTTGGAGATTTGTGTGTGGAAGCATATCAGGGACAAATGAGATCAGCAGGAATGTGCCATTTGCTGGATGGTTGTCAGAAAGCTTGTTCAGTGGTGGGTAATACACATCACACAAACCTTAGTCAATGGTGTCTCAGAACTGTGTTGTCTTTATTTTCCCTATCAGTTTACATAACATAAGTTCCTAACTCACTTATTCATATTTCTATTTTCTACCTTCTTTTACTCCCTCTGCATGACCCTCGGCCAGTGAGCCGTCTGAGTGCAGCCAGTTGTGTCTGTGCGAAGCCTAATTGGACAGAATGCTAATGTGTCCAGGGCTCTACTATGTTTGGACAAAATGGGCCAGAACTTGATTTTATAGGTCTGCATATGCTGGAAATGTGTGTGTGTGTGTGTGTGTGTGTGCGCGCGCGCGTGTGTGTGCTGCAGGACAGGCTGCAAGCCTTTGATAACAAATAGAATAATACTGTTTATATTCACATGGGGGAAGACTTGACTATCAGAACTGAGCTCTTCACAGCGTAATTACAACTTGCTGAGTGCTGTGGCTCTGGTGAACAATGAAGATATAATCAGTGCACCTATTTGTCCTCCTGAATTCCAGCTGCTAAAGCAATTTCTTTTTCACAGAACTGACAATTTTGCGGTTCTTGTGAAAATCCACCGTTTCCCCCCCTTGAAATCCTGTGAAATGGAGCTCGCCAGAGGAAACACTATGAAAGCAGCCTGGTTCCTGCATCATCTCCATGAAATTAGGCAGATCATATTTCCAGCACTGCTATCCTGATTGCATGTTTGTTTAAAATGACAGTTGATGTTGTGTATCTCTTTCATTAGGGAGGCTCAACGATCTTGACATTATTAACTAACTGCAGTACTTGCTGCATATAAACAACAATCCACAGAGACATCTCAGACAGTACTTGAAGAAAAATAAAGCTCTTTAAATGTGAGGCACCGATGGCAGGATCTCGGCCATGTTTGCTGTCTGGCAGGTGCATTGTTAGCCATTCAGGAGTAAGTAATTTCCCAGGAGGCCTAAATACCAAGATTCAAAGGGCAAACATTGACATCTGGGTTCAAGCACTTAAAGTGGCCAAATCAAGTGGAGAGGAAACTGGGGACTTCTGTAGAACGGAAGCCGGAGTAGAGCCAATTGACTCTCTTTCCCCTCATTCTTTGAGCCATGGCTGCATGAGCACCTGATGTTGGATACTGAACCATATACAGGCAGGAATTTTGAATTGCATAGGCACACTAAAGCCTTGATTCTCAAGGATCAGAGTTTGGTGGGCTGGGGGACTTAGATATCATGTTGGTGCTTTTAGGGTCTATGTAGCCTTTGCTCTATGGGGAAACTTCCCCTTTAATATCCAGGATACCCTCCATTAAATGTCTTTACACTTACCTTTCTTTCTCAGTCAGGCTCATTTGTGGCTCTTCCCTCAGGACCTGAAGTTCTTGCCTTCTCTTTCTTGCATTGACCCAAGAACCTTCTGGGCTGACTGTGAGAATATTCCAGCAAGGCCTCTGCTCCTGCTTAGCTTCTGCCTTGCCATCTTTCTGCTCAACTCCTTCCTATGCCTATCCATCCCATCTAGTTCCTAGCCTTGGGCCTGGTATTGGTCTACACACATCCCTCTTTACCCCTCACCTTCTGGCCCCTGCACATTTGTAGGGCTTCCCTCAGAAGATCACCAAGATTCTATATCCTTAAAAAGTTGATCCTAAATTAATTCTTTGCTGACCTCATGCTGTTTACTGTGGTTCCATCTAGGTCTACCCCTGGCATACCTCCAACCTCCAGTTGCATTCCTATGTTAAGAATGGAATCAACGGGGGCACCTGGGCGGCTTAGTGGGTTGAAGCCTCTGCCTTTGGCTCAGGTCATGATCTCAGGGTCCTGGGATCCAGCCCCGCATCGGGCTCTCTGCTCAGCAGGGAACCTGTTTCTTCCTCTCTCTCTGCCTGCCTCTCTGCCTACTTGTAATCTCTGTCAAATAAATAAATAAAATCTTAAAAAAAAAAAAAAGAATGGAATCAATGGCAGGGCAATAATGACTCGTATGTGAAGAAAGAGATGAGGTAAAGGAGTAAAATTATGCTTAGGTCTATCAAATAGGTGGACTGATTTGGGAATTTCAAAATTATTGCTTTAACTTCTCTTTCTCCCTTCTTCCTCTTCCCCAGAGAAGTCACTAATTTCACCTTGTTGATCCTTCTCCAGAATGGGAATGGAAGGGTGGGAAGAGTAGTCTTGTTCAATCATACACTCCATGGAAGCAGAAAGTTTATTATAGATAAATGGATTCAAGATAGGGCAGATTTAAACATAATTATATTGACCACCACTGCTGGCTTGAATGCACACTTTACTAAGCTGCACAGAATGTTATTTGAAAGTCAACATTGGACCAAGAAAGTTCAATTTCAGAAAGCATGCATTATATTATCAGTTCACCCTGGAAATAGCAATGTTCATCACCATGTAAGGGGACTGTCTTCTTATTTGCCCAGGATAGTCTCAATTTACATCCAAATCCTGGATTAATTATTAATATCATCTCCTTTCACTGTCAAAAGTATTCTTATTTGGATGACAAATTATATGGTCATCTTACCTATAGGTTCCTTGGTGCTTTTGATTGTTCCAAACCCCAGAGAAACCCACTTGCAAGAGTGGTAGGAATTAGAAAAAGTCAAAAAGTTAAGGGAATATTTGATGCTTAGAAAAACCCTCAGAAGTGACAGGAAGTAGGGAAAACTCCTTTCATGGCTACTATTCTTGGGTAGAAAAAGAGTAATCATTGGCTTTAGGGATTTGGACATCAAGATGTTTATTAATCAAGAAACTTTGATCTTTCTTCTTAGACCCTTATCTCTTTCGTTCTCATGAGGGTCTATATGGGTAAAAGATCAACCAAGTCCTTTGTCAAAGGAAGTGATGACATATTCTTTTTGTTTTCCAAAGTGCTCTTGTGGGAATCGTCAATTTCTTGAACAAGAATGCTGAGCAGGTGCTTGATTAGACAAGGGAAACCCACCATCTGCCATAGGCCCTTTGTCCTTCTGGAAAGTTACTGAAGTGCAGTATATCAAAACTATACACAAACAAAAATCAATTGCTCAAGGTTCCAGCTCTGACCACAAAGTCAATAAGAATGGCAGGGATAAATTTGTTCTTCTCTTAAATGCTCTTAGAACACAAAATGGAAGGAAGCTCAAATATGGAGATAGGTGTAGAGGAACATTTGAAAATTGAGAATAAAGAAGAAATGAGAAAACCCAAAAGAGGAAGATATGGTCAAGGAAAGAAAAGAATTAGAACAAGAAAAAGAAATTATCAGAAAAAAATGGATCCCTTCTTCTTCCCTGAAACATTGTATAAGCTATTTTTCTGTAACTTTTCCATGTACTTTAAGGGTAGAGCAGGATAAAAGAGCTACTGCTAGTAGCTCTGTTATACTTGCCAGAATGTGGGAGACGAGGAGATTGCAGTCCTATATAAAAGGGTGCAGAATCAGCACATTCATGCAAAGTAACGATGATGAAGTTAAAAAATAGTAATAAGAGCTAATTCTTGTTGCCCTCTTAAGATGTGAGGCATTTTCTGAACTGTATTATGTTTATTAATTCATTTAATTTTTATAATTATTCTATGGGATAAATATTATTATTATTGTTATTTTACAGACAAATAAACTGAGGCACAGAGTGGCTAAGTTCATTGTTCAAGTCACACAATCCAGTAAGTGGCAGACTTGTGATTTAGGACAACTTACTGGGACTGGAGATAAAGGACGTTTTTGGTTACATATAAGATTCAATTAATGAAGTGAGAAGTATTGTGGAAAATTTCCAGGGGCTAAATATAGTAACAAGGCACCTCAATTTCACGTTTGTTCAAAAAAGAAAACCAAAGCCGAGGATTGTGAGTAAAGTAAATGGGTTTCCAGATGTAAGTCTTCAAGATATGTTAATGATTAATTCAATCTACCCCTTTAATATTTGTTTATATATATATATATTTTTAAATAAGTGTATTATTATTGTAGCCTTTTTTTTTACAAGCATCCTTGGCAGCTATTTAGCATGGGGATTGGAGATGTAGAAGATTGGTCAGAAAATAATATTTTATGAAACTAATTATCTAGAGAAGATAGAGAAGATAGCAAAAATGACAGGGATGCATAAGGAGAAGAATCTGTGCCTTGCAGAATGGAGGATATTCACCCAAGCTCTAGCAACAAGACCACAGAGCAAAATCAGGGCATCAAATTATAGCAAAATTCTTTGAAGTTAAGGTGATCCCTTTTTGTCCTGACTTTCTATTGCCTTTGTTTATCACTAGTAAGGCAGTTATTAAGTGTCTCTCCCCTCAAGACATTTATAATCTATCTGGGAAGACTGGATTTACATAAAGTATAGATATTAATATTCAATCCAAGTAGATCATAGACTTTGCAGGGATAAGAACAATATCATCTCAAATAAAAGAAAATACAACTAAAAAGTGGCCAAGAAGACATTTATTATCTCACAGAGCAAAGAATCCAGAGACAGGTTGTGCCCATGTTTATTAATTAATTAATTAAATTAATTAATTTTCTTGTTCAAAGTTATGCTAGAATTCCAGGATCCATGTTCCTGTGATTTTCTTGGCTTTTTTTTTCTCCTGGTTGCAAGATGGCTTCTGCAGTCCCACGAATAATAGAAAATGCCAATCTCCAGAGTCAGAAGAGAAAATATCTGTATCTTTGTTTCCTCTTTAAGAGTTTGGCCCTTTCAAGAAGTTTTGCAATTTATTTATCCTCATCAATGATAGGTCAAGGTTGCCTCATATGCCCATGACTAAACCGATAGCTTGGCGAGGCAGAATGAAGTTGCTATGATCCGCTTAGATCAGCAGGTCTCAAATCGTAGATCATAAAGGCAAGGGGCTCTCCGATATCCTTTCGGGGGTCAGCAAAGTCAAACTATTTTTGTCATAATACTAAGAAATTAATGTTCTTTTTGACTGTGCAGTTATTGGCACTGATAGTGCAAAAGCAATGGTAGCATCCTAGTGCCAACAAAGACAAAGTCACCAAGTGAAAGTGAAGTCATTGAAGGAAAAGTGAGCCACGTTTCTGGATATGGCAAGTCATTTTGGGGGTGGGACGGGGGTTCCTGGGGACAGGGAGGGTGCAGCCCTTCACCAGTTGGGCATGTTCCTATTTTTGTGAATTCAATACTATGTATGATAGTAACTTCTATAAAACAGACAGACAAACAAAAAAAGACAAAGTCACCAAATGTATTGTTGTATAGCTGTTGTGTTCTCCACTGCCACAAGCTCATTATAAAGAAAAATGCCAGTTTCACTTAAAAATGTCCTTGATGAAGCAGTAAAATGACTAATTTCATTAAACATGGCCTTTAAATACTTATTTTTTATTCTGTGTGACAGGATCGGAATTACACATAAACCACTTCTGTTACATTCTGAAGTATGATGGTTGTCTTGAGGCAAAAACACTTGTGTGCTTATTTGAGTCATAAGATCAATTATCCATTTTTTTTTGTTTGTATAACACCATTTTTAGTTGAAAGAACATCAAGACAAACTATGGTTATTCGCACTTGACAGAAACTTTCCCAAAAATGAATGAAGTGAGTCACTTCATGAAAGAACAATTGACATGATTTCTTACGAATGATAAAATTTGAGCTTTTGGATGAAAATTAGAGTTTTGGAAAAACTGTTATCAGCTACCATCCGCTTTACAGTTTTCCAACACTTAAAAACTTTTTTTTAAATAAAATTAGTGGTGACAGTAATAAATGCATTTTGGTGGGGTTTTTTGGATATCATATAGTAAAATAAGTCAACATTTGGAAGATCTGCATAATTTAGTGAATTGATATATTCCAAATGACCGAGGCATGCTGTTAAAAAATCATACATGGGTAAATGATCCATTCAAAGAACCAGATAAATCAATGGACTTTAGTGCAATAAAATATGAAAAGGTCATCACTCGGTTTAAGATTCCATATTACAACTAAATTTTAAAAAATCACCACTTGCAAGTTTTAGACTCTCAAAGAAGAATATCCACAATTATCTGAAAAGGAAATATTCCCCTCTTTCTAATTACATACCTGTGTAATTAAAGGCTATATTTTCTTCACATACTTCAACCAAAACAAATATCACAACAGATTGAATGTGGAAACAGAGATGGAAATCCAGCTGTCCTCTCTTAAGCCATACATTAAAGAGATTTACAAAATTGTAAAGGAATGCCACTTGCTTCATCAAATTCTTCCAGCACATGTAGTTATTTTTTATTAAAAATATGTTATTTACATTAGTGTGTACTTGGTTTATTATTTTTTAGAACAAATTTACAAACAAGTACTTCAAAATTTCTCAATTTTAAATTTTAATATGGTAAATATCAGTAGACATAATATACATCAGCAAAACTCCCTGAGGAATACAATTATTCTGAAGAGTATAAATAGATCCTGAGACCAAAAAAGTTTGGGAAATCCTGGTTTAAAGAAACCGGATTTATTCCTGGGTTTGGAAGAGACACAGTCTGCCTGTATGCAAGTGGCTACCTGACTTCTGAAAAAAAAACAGGCAGAGGCTGGGTGGTGACCCAGGGTTTACCACAGGGATCACCCTGAGAGGAATGGAAAGAGGAAGAATCAGCTACTTTTTCAAGGAGAGAGGGCCATGACAAGTTCTCTTGACTGGAAATGTGCTCCCTTGTTTTCCTATCTGAAACGACCTACTCATCCCTCAACACCCCGCTCCAAAGTTTGATATTCTATGAAGTTGTCCCTGATTCCCCCAGGAAGAATTAATTATCTCCTTTTCCACCATACCTTTTTTTTTTTTTTTAAGATTTTATTTATTTATTTGACACAGAGAGAGAGAGGTCACAAGTAGGCAGAGGGGCAGGCAGAGAGAGAGGGGAAGCAGGCTCCCTGCTGAGCAGAGAGCCCCATGCGATGCGAGGCTCCATCCCAGAACCCTGGGATCATGACCTGAGCCGAAGGCAGAGGGTTAACCCACTGAGCCACCCAGGTGCCCTACACCATAGCTTTTTATTTACATTTATGTTACAGTCCCTGTTACGATGGATGAGGCTTTGCTGTTTCCACGTTTCCCAGACCATGGTGGGAGCTCCCACAGGGCAGACAGAGGCTTTGCCTTTATTCTTCAGGGTGTGTGCAGCCCCTAGCGAAGTAGTGGCACATGCCGTATGTCCCTTAATAGCTCAGAATTCAGTGAAAGAATGACAACAGCATTTCAGGTCTAAGTCTCTGGGCTACTTGTGTCACCAAGTCTTCACTGACTGCAAGGTTCACCGCATTTATTCATTCTCCTTTCTTTTTTGACTCTTCTTTACCTTTAGCCAGAGTCAAACCTTTCATCTGGTGCTCTGTGATCCTGCTTCTCACAAGGTCCCAGCTGCTGAATAATCATTACCAATTAGGATACACAGGTATTGTCATTTAGCATAAGTTTTCACAAAGCAGTATTCTGTCCATACTAAGTAGTTAGTGATCCATGTGGGTACACTAGGAGGGGGGTGTTTTTCAAATGGCCAATCAATTAACCAATTAACTAGTGTTTAATGAGCCCCTATGCCATACCTAGCACTAGTGATGTGGGGTGGAGAGTGAGAAGAAAGAGAAAGAAATGAATTAGTTATATTTATATAGAACTGCCAATATTTGACCCTATGAAAGGCATTATTTATGTAGCTGGAGTTGCTTAGTGGACGGATATTGACATGGCAAAGAGCAGAAATGGGTGAATGTAACCCCCGCAGGATTACTGAGGGACGAGTAATGCGTCGTTGGGTTGCGAGGGGGCCAGGGAACAGAACTTGCTTTGGGTTCTTTCAGTCATGGGCTGGAGAGTACCACACCCCAGTGCTGGAGGGCTGAGTAAGCTCTGTATTTGGGGTGGACTGGCCAGAGCCTAGGGGAGAACTTCTACTGGGTCCCCTGAGGAAGCAAGACTGTACAGAGGAAGAAGGCCAGGTCACACAGGCCAGTTAAAGAATAAGCCTTGGGTTGTTATTTTGACATGGTTATTGTAGGTTTTAGGACAGGCCAGCAATTCCTCAAGGTTGTGTTTTGTGGAGATTAGACTCAAAATGTCCTAGGTCCATGTGAAAAGCTCCTTTGCAATAAATTCAACTTTTAAGTGGTTTTTTTTTTTTGATCCAGGGATACTGATTAACAATGAACACATGTTAGTTTTACTAATTTCCTCCAAAGGATATTTCTTCTGAAGATTGTCTGACCCCTCAATACAGGAGGATTAAGAATAAATTCCTCACTCTGGTTTAAATTTTGATGACATCTTTTGAGGCGTGTTCCAGCTCTGCTCAGGGCCCTCAAAATGCATCTTATCTTGGGTGGTATGTCTTGGTTCTGGCTTCGCAATGAAAAAGGTGTCTGTAAAATGCTATTTTCTGATTAGAACCCTGACCCCAAGGTCGTTGTAGTTTAGAACCATATCTCAGAAGTTCGTTATACCCACTGTGTCCTGAAGATAAAGCCTTTTACCTAGATTGTTTTTTGTGGCCAGAGATTTTACATTCAGCGCATTGACACAAGGATACATGGCTCCTGCCCTGGTCTGTAGTGGGTTATGTAGGACCTTGAGGCAAACTTAAGGATCTAAAAACTGACAGCAAAACTGTTCAATCACAGCAGAGGGTGGTGTCCTACTGAAAATCCTTTTATAAGTGCACCCCATTGACATCATAGCTCATAATAATCATCCAGTCTAAGCCCCATTTATGCAAAACCCCGCGCACCCATTTTGTCCCTAGAGCAACTTTGGGAGAGGGAGGAAATGAATCTTCCCTTGTTCTCTTCCTGACGAAAGAAGCCCACTCAGCCCTGGGAGTGGGACTTGGGAGGCTGGTGAACAGGGGACAATTCAGTTTTTATCCCGTTTTGTCCTTTGTCCTTGCTACTCATGCCTCCTTTCATTTTCAAAAGTTCCCAGTTTGGCCAATCCAGTGAAATCCATGAAATGATGGCAAGAATTACCCTACTTCTGAGGCTCTAAGAGCCACAGTGGGGCGGGGGAAAGGGAGAGGAGTCTGGGGACGCAAGGAATGTCTGGGGAGGGGATGCCAGCCAGTGACTGCAGGCTCCACAGATCCTCTGGGACCAGCCCGTCCTCCGGGAACGTCTCTGCAAGGAGGAGGAACGAACGTGAGTGCTGCTTTCCGCTTTGGAAAAAGTGTTTGTTTCCGAAGAGAAGAAGAGGAAGCAAACAAAATAGGGAAAACCTGGGAAACTCTTTTAAGATTGGGCTTAATGAGTCTACGCCTCTCCTGCTACCAGCTCTTCTGCCCTCTGGTAAGAGAGAGGCAGCAGGTTTTATTTACTGAAAATCCCAATGACCACGGGAAGGAGGAAAAGGCAGCCAGATACTCAGGGCGCTTGTTTGGCAGGCGGCTGCCTTCTCATCCAGGGCTGAAGCGGTTTCCTGCTGAACAAAAACTGGCTGTGAAATGTCAGCTTGGGAAGGCATTGCTGGGCCTCAGCTTGTAACTCCTCCTCCTGGGGGTTTAGTGCGTGGCAGAGCAATCCTATCAGTTCTGCCAGTGATCCCCCTGCTGTCAATAGGGGTTATCATATCAATAGACCCACAAATAATTGCCTCCACCAAGGACTCCATTTCCCAGAGAAGCTAATCCCTAAGGGGGAGGTGGAAGACAGCTAATGAACCACATCAGAAGGTGAAGCAGAAGGAAAATCTCTCCCAGGAATGTCGAGGCCGCACAGGCCTCTCTCCTTATGAGATGATAAGGCAACAGGGTGTGGGACTTGGAGAGAATCTCTAGCTGCAAACAAGCCCAAGGAAGGAGGGGAAAAAGAAGCAAAGAACAGAATCGGCTTTTTACCCTGTGCGCCTCATAAAATGAATGATCAAAAGTAAATTACAGACTTGCAAATGAGTGGTTAACGACGGAGACAATATGAGTGCAGAGAGAAGCTCATCAAAACACACTGGGCAAGAGCAAGAGAGGGAAGGACGGAATACAAATGACGCTCTATAAAGCTTGAGCATCCCAGCAAATGGTCCCCAGCGGAGGGCCAGGGTCATTCCCCACACCTGTCAGGGGCAGGGGGAAACGTGCCGAGGCTCCTTTCAAAGGAGGAGGAGAGGAAGAGGCTGTGTGCATGGAGGAAAAGAAGAAGGGGAAGCATGGTGAGGAGGAGGAACAATGGCACAGCGGCCCCGTTCCTGAGGAAGCGGATGAAAACAGTCCTTTCTTCCCTCTATAGTGGGGTGGGACTTCAGTGGGCTGAGGGCTGTGGGCTGGGGGAGGGTAAGAGAGGCTCAGGGAGAACGGTATTCTCTGCAGCCGAGCATAGCCTTTCATACCACAAATGCCCTGAATGGGGGAAGTCAGAGAAGGGAGTGGCGTCGGGGTCAGAGAGCCCCAGATTCACTTAGGGTCCCTGTGAAGCCCCCCCTCACCTACCTAGCCTTTCCCCTGCTCCTTATTCCATGGGGACTTCAAAAAACCAGGAGAACACAGGTTCTGGGAGTCTTTTAGAGAGAGGAGGGTGCCAAAGCAGAGCGTGCCAATGCAGTGGAGCAGGTAATTTTAGGGGTGCCACCCAGTCACCTCTCCACTAGTTTGGGGCAGGGTGGGGGACCAGAGGCGAACCGTGAGATCTGGCTGCTCTCAGGAAGATGGATGCTACTGCATACTGCAAAGTCATGCACATTCACTGGACCATGGTTAATTACGAAACAAGTGATTTTGAAGCCCTAGGATGTGCCAGGCTCTATGCAAGATGTGGAGGGTGCACAAATGGTTATAATTGTCCCCTGTATTTAGGAAGCCTACAGTACAGCGGGAGAGAACAGATATATGAATAAATATTTGCAAGAATAATTGCAAAAAGAGAACAACTTGCTGAGCATTGTGGGAGGCTTCACAGAGGAAGTGACATAAGGTCTGGGTCTTAAAGTGCCAGCTGAGGAGTGGGGTGAGGGTGGCATGCCAGGAAGAGAATATAGAGGCGAGACTAGAGCATGACGTGTTTAGAAAGTGGCAAACAGCTCAGTGTGGCTTGAGAGCAGGAGATGAATGTGGGAGGTGAATCTGGAAAATTAGGATGAGGATAGATTGGAGAGGGTCTTTAAGTTATGCTAAAGAAATTGGATTTTATCCTATAGAGGAGCCCCTGGAGGTTCCTGAGTAGGGGAAAAGGCATGATGGGATCTGTGGTTGGAAAGCCCTCCCTGGCATCTGGGTAGAGGATGCACACACATAGAGATGCCTGGGGACATCTGTACTGTGGTCATTGGGTACATCTGCTGTGCCAGGTGCCTACCTGCCTGTACACAGGCACGAGTCCCAGCCGGTAGGAGCATGGGAGGAGCAGAACTGGCAGGGGCTAGCAAAAGGTATTAGATTTCTCTGTCCCTCACAGGGGAAGAGCCACCTGCTCCATGCCGGTTTGAGCCAAGCCACACAGTAGGCTGCTTTTCCACCTGCCCTTTAGGCTTAGGTGGTAAATATTCAGCTCAAAGGATATAAAGTGCAGAATGTAAAAGAGCTAAGGAAATCCAAAGCACCAGCACTGGCATCTGTCCAGCAAATGCCTTAAAAAGCCAAAAAATCAAGAAGCTTTCCAATAGGTTTGAATTTCTGATAAATTAGCAAAGACCACGAAGATGGTCTCTTTGTTTCCCTTATCACTTAAGCATGGCATTTGCCCTGATTTAATTTTCACTTGTTAATATTTGCAAAGGATGTTGGGACTGGAATCCTCTGGCTCTCCCCCCACCCTGATACTTAATTGATTTCAATTGGTCTTTAGGTCATAGCTTGAGCATTACTTCCTCAGAAGAATCTTTCCCAACTCTACAGATTGGCTTGGTCCTCTTAGTTTTTGTCTGTCCAGCACCTGTCTCTTTAGCAGTGGCCTTTGTTTTTGATTGTTTTCCCTCCGTTCTCCCTGCCCCTTCTTTCTACTTCAAAACATATGTGCCCCATATTACATTCTCCCAAGGTCAAAGAACTTGTGAACTGACTGCTGAAAGTCACAAGTAAGCAAATTCAAAATATAATGTTAGGACTGAACATGGCTAAGTTTGCTAATTTCTTGCATTCGTTACTGGTTTATGAGAGGCCCTCATCCCCAGTAGAAAGGGCTACTCGGTCTAAGGGGAAAAAATAGAGATATTTTGACTTGATGGATCTTCCTCCATCAACTTTCAAGTCTCATATCCACTATATAAATCTATTATATGGACTGAGAGATCCTTTTATCTCTGAGAGCTCTCCCACTTCCAAGGCATGGGCTGGAACATGTGCTCCTAGTCCCCAATGAATGGAGATTACTAGTTGCTGAAAAATATTCTCTTCTGTTCTTTACACACAATTGTGTTAGGGGAAGCAATGAATTCAGATGTGAAGAATACGTTTCCTAGCCTCTTTTGTACCTGAAGGTAGATACATGGCACAGTATGGCCAATAAGATATCAGTGGAAAGTCATCAGCTGGGCTTCCAGGAAAGCTGTATCAAGGGCACTAGACTTTTCTGACATGTCCGCCTTTTGCACTTCCCTTATCCTAGAGCTAGAATATGATGACTAGACCTGGAGCAGCCATCTTGCAACCATGAGGCAAAGATCAAGCAAATTCCACAGAGCTCAGCTTGAACATCCCTGAGCCACTAAACCAATGCCAGCAACTGACTATATCTGGATTTCTCACTAAGTAGGAGCAATAAACCCTAACGCCATTTCATAGTGTCTCTTCCTTTTCATGTGCAGTGGTCTCCAGTCACACTAGTCAAATTTGGGGAACATACATTTCCCCAGGTCAGGGTCTTTGTGTTCTTTGTTCTTCCTGCTTGGTGTTCTTCCCTCTGTTTTCCTCTCTACCCCCACCTCTTCAGGGCCTCTCAAGTCTTACCATAAATGCTTTCTGATATCTAAAATAAGCCCTTTCATGGGGCACGTCAGTGGCTCAGTCAGTTGAGCATCTGCCTCTTGATTTTGGGCTCAGGTCATGATCTCAGGTTTATGAGAGCAAGCCCCACTTAGACTCCCCAAGCTCAGTGGAGGGTCTACTTGGGAATTTCTTTCTCCCTCTCCCTCTCTCTTTACCCCTCTCCCTGCTTATGTGCACACACACACTCTCTCTCTCAAATAAATAAATAAAATATTAAAAAAAATAAAACCTTTCCTGTTGCCCTCATTATTTCCATCTGAAACCTTTTGTGGCTTGTTTTATTCCTAACAGTACCATGATTTGAAACTTTTGTTGCTTTTTGGTTTATTTTTATTTTTTAAAAGATTTTATTTATTCATTTGACATAGGAAGAGAGATAGCAAGAGAGAGAGAGCACAAACAAAAGAAATAGCATGCAGATGGAGAGGGAGAAGCAGGTTTGATCCCAGGACCCTGGGATCATGACCTGAGCGGAAAGCAGATGCTTCACCGATTGAGCCACTCAGGCCCCTCAGTTTGTTTGTTTGTTTGTTTGTTTGTTTATTTATTTATTTGATCAGTTTCTCTCTTTGCATCCTCCCACCCCCTCCTATCTGAGGCCTACAAGCCCTCTTAGTCCCTGGAGAGCATCTCACATAAAGGAGATGCTCAGAAAGTATAACCTATTTTCATTACACGTAGATGCCATATTTGTGAAATGACCTGCTCGCTAAAGCTTATTTGTAACGCCTGTATTAATAGCCATGGTGCTTTTACAGTTATTCACAGACATGGGTGAAACTGAAAAATGTGGACCATGTCATATGCATGTGCCCAGTTGAGGTTAAATAAGATGATGCACTGCCTTCTTGTTTCAGCTCTCAAACAGGTGTCCTTTTTGTGGTCTGCTTAATGTTTTTGTTTTTTAACATTTTTGTGCTTTTGATTTGTGTTTTGCTGTGTAAAATGGCCCTCAAGCATAGTGATGGGAGGTTGTGGTGTGCTTATTGACACATAAATGTATATGTCAGAGAGACTTCCTTCAGGTATGAGTTACAACGTTACTGGCTGTGAGTTCAGTATTAATGAACCAGCAATATATACTAAACAAGGTATCTTTAAGTATAAAATGAGGTTTTGCATGTATAAAATGAGGTTTTGCATGGATGGCTTAACAAAAATCTGGTGAGCAAAGGCTTGCAGGAATCTAGCCCTGTATATCACCCCTAGGAGCAATGGTTCAGAGTTCTCTAATTCGGTGTTCACAGTGACTTTATAGAACGGTACCACTGCAAGCAACAAGAATAGACTGTATTTGTTGATGAATGGTAATGTTTGTGCAGGGTGTGGTATGCACATAGGGGAGGGAGAGGGGATTCTCAGCATCACAGCCAATGCCTAGTCAGGCCAAGTTAATTCCGCTCTCAAACTGGCGGATCGGGAGATGTGTTTTGTAGGAAGAAGGAGGTTTCTTTAATTCTCTTGGCACCATCCTGTGGAAGGACTGTAGCAAGATGCCCCAGAATCCACAAGGTGCCCTGAGGTGGTGATGTTTTTGGAAAGGGAATTAAGAGCCAGCACCTCTCTGCCTGCCTGTGTCAGACAATTATAGAGAAGAAGAATGACAAGGGAAAATGAAAAGGAAATGGGCTGACAGCCTGCAGAGTGGTATTTCAACTCCAACACAAAACATTCAGTAGTAATTATAGAATAACCTTCATTTAAATGCAAATAAGCCTGTAATTAAGATAAGGGACCTACCATTTGCCAGCGTTTTTGTTGTTTCTTTTTATTTTTTAAATTTTGGGGGGGTGACAATTATGGTTTCTCAGACATTCCCCTGCTTTATTGATGAGTAGTCATTATGTTTATGGATTGTGTTGTGAGTGCAATATTTGGATAACTGCAGAATAGAAATTAGTGTCACTTACTTTCAGCTGCCCCCAGCAAAAGAAAAAAAATGTGTACAGTGCATAATGTTGACATAAGCAAAACTTCCTAAGTGGGATGGCACTGGACAGCATCACATAATGTGCTGTCCCAGATCACCAAGAGCCTGAGACAAATGCACCGAGTCCAGAATTACAGAAGGAAACAAACAGCTTTCTTGATGACTTCTAGCAGAGCTGCTGAGCCTTGGCAAAGCAGCAGCGATTGCACCAAGAGTTTTTTCTTGGTTGAAAATGGGCAGAATGAAGGACAGATTTTTTTTTTTTTTTTTTAGCTGTTTTCTCAATAGGATCTTCAGAGGGGAAAGATGATGATCTGGCCGTGGTCTGTGTATTTGTGCCATAGGACAAGTCTCTTCATTTCCTTGGCCAAGTTAATATTGATCACTTCACTTAACACCGGCTATTGACTCTGATGGACTCCCACCCTGGATTAGGAAAACTGAGATCCCAAACAAACTAAATGGGCCACTTGCTGCTGGGTAAGCAGTGATTCATTCATTCCCTCAACAAATATACTCCCTCCTTCCCCTCCCCTCCCCCTTCCCCTCCCCCATCCCCTCCCTTCCTATCCCTTCTCTTCTCTCCCCTTCCCTTCCCTTTCTTTTTCCTTTTTCTTCTTTTTTCTCCTCTCTTTTCTTTTCTCTTTCTTTCTTTCTTTCTTTCTTTCTTTCTTTCTTTCTTTCTTTCTTTCTTTCTCTCTTTCTTTCCTTCCTTCCTTCCTTCCTTCCACCCATCTACTAGTATCAGAACTATTCTAGGTGCTTGGGAAATATAGCCGGGGACAAACAGGTGTCGACCTGAAATAAACCATCCCAAAGCATGCTGTGGGTCACTTCCACAGGCACATCTGTCTACTATTTCTGGTAGTGTGATCCAACCCCCCAAACCAGTTCTTGCTGCCACCTTTCCTTAGCTCATTGACTTATATTGAAATGGAAACCTTTTCTGCTGAAAAACCTCAGAAGCAGGGTGTTTGAGAGCAGCTGAAAGGTCCAGCAAGTTCAATTTATTCTTTTAATTAGCAAGGGGGTTGCTTTAATAGTTCATTAGCTGTCAACTAATTAAAGAAAAGTTTCCCCCTAAATTATAAAGAGCTCAAACAAGAACTTTCTAAGATGTTGTTCTTTTCCAGAGGTTTGTTAGGGAGCCTAAATGCTATGCTATATTCTTCAGGAAGTAGTTGGATAGGTGATGCCTCAGCTTTTTTTTTTTTTTTTTAATTGCACTTTGAAAGGATACAGTATTTTCCTAGACTCATATGCCGGGCAACAGGAGCATAGCCAAATTCAGAGGGCAAAGCTAACAGGTCTCTGCTTACACACATTTCTCACCCCCTATCCTTACTTGTCCTCTGCTGCTTTCCTGCTCAACACCAGGATGATTTTATAAAAAGTTACGGGCTTTCAATGAACCCACCTTCACCTGAAAGGTGATCCCATAGATTTCCTTAGGCTCTCTTTATCTCTATTGAAAGTTATCTGTTTGTCTGGCTACAGATGTTTCCTAGGGAACCTCAGATGCCCCTGATAGAGTTTACACTCAGCTACCTTTAGGTAGCTGAAAACACTGAACTGTGTTTGATGGATTAACTGGGGAACTTACGAAACTTTAATGCCTTTTTTTTTTTTTTTAAGTGTCTAACTTTGTATCCTCTGGGGTGATTGTTAACTTCAAAAGCCATTTCAAGGTTCAATAAAACTAATGGAGGTGAGATGGGCCTCGTGGAGCTTTCTCGGATCCCTGTTTTCACTATTCTTTATCACCCACATGATGAGTTTGCTCAGCAGCTCTGCGGTAGCCACAGATGACATACACTCATCCTTCATCTTAACGCAAATGACACCTCCTCCACGGAGCCTTCTCTCATCTCTCCTAAGAATGATAGAATTAATTAGGTACTCCTTCTTCTATGTTCTGTGAGAGAAACACCTCCTCCTCTTTGCCAAAAAATGCTACTTGAGTGCTACCTATAGTTCTGCCATATTTCTTTTTTGTTGTTGTTGTTTAAAGATTTTATTTATTTATTTGAGAGAGACAGAAAGAGAGAGAGAGAGTGTGTGTATGAGGGTCGGGAGAGGGTCAGAGGGAGAAGCAGACACCCTGTTGAGCAGGGAGCCTGATGTGGGTCCTCCGTATTTCTCCAAGTAGGAAATGGATCTTAAAGTTGTTGAAACTTTCTATTTTGGTAATCATAGGCAATTTCTAATTCCACGGTGGTACCTTGGTGTGTCCTGCCAAGCTTCCTTTGTACGGGCAGGGGTCACATTTTCCAGCATTATATTCACATAGCTTTGAGGCAGATGTCACCTGAAGTTCTTAGAAAGCCTTGAGCTGGGGGAAATCATCTAATTTCAGATACTTCAGACTTAGATATTTTGTTTAATAATTAAATAAGGCTATCTTCACCTGTAGGTTTGGAGAGAATATCATGAAGTTAATTAGTTTTGGGTTCCTTTATTTGGAGCCAGAAAGTTGAGCAGGGGGACGAAAACTTGGAGGAAGGAAGGCAGATGGACACATTGAAGGGATTCCCAACCTGGGAGGTCAGTGACCCCAGTCATGTGGCAAAAGGTTGAGAAAAGACGTGACGGTACATAAGCCCTATGGAGAGACTAGTCAGTGGATTCTGAGAGAGGTGTATATCATAATTAATTTCACTTTAATTTTCCTTTATACTTTTTGTAGTTTATTTCTTCCCTGAATTTCAGTCACACTTTTAAACTGTCACCATTCTGGGTGAGCTATGCTTAAAGCCACAATGGAAGTATTAACATGTTCACTTTGGAAAGAAGACGTGAAAGAGGGTTGTGGGTGGTAGTGCTGGGAAGCAGCTCTAAGAAATCCGAGGGAATCAACAGAAAAACCTGGAGTAGTGAATTGAAGAGAAGGCTGATGACCAGCTATGAAGACAGATTTGCGCCAGGTTTAAGTACACCCACTTGCGGAAGGGGCTGGATTTCTTGCAGTTATGCAGACAGGGGCTCAGTATAATAATGGGGTTCTATAATTTAGTGTCCAAATGAATGAGAAGTCCCACCTGCCCTAGGAGAGTTTTTTGGGAGGGTGAATTTACTCATTCCTTCTGTTCTCTGGGTTCCACCAGTTGAAGATGGATCCAAGGGCACACATAGTGATCAAAATACAGTGTTTTCTTCATTATTGGCACATCTAGTTTGGAGAATATAGGAAAATTCAGTTACCTTAAACTTTGCGACCTGCAGAATCCCAAAGTTTGGTGTGGGTTTGGACCATCAAGTTGCAGTAGGATGAAGCAGGGATAAACATGAAGGGTATTTTTAGATATTTGCAACAATATTTTGGGGCTTTGTTGCATACATTCAAATTATTGGGAAATGTTCAACTCGGCTAGGGCATTGTGGTATATACATATTTGCTATCCAAGTTCATGGGAGCCCCTAATTCTATCCTTGTATTCCTGAGGGGTCTGTGGACCTCAGATTAAGTAGTCCTTTCTTGGAAAGAAACTTAATAAGCAAGGAAAATGTTAATGAGCCTTTTTTAGAGATTAAGTAGGCTGCAAAGAGTTAGATACATTAACTACCCCTCCATAGGAACCAAAGTCAATGAAGGTGGAGGAAGGTGTCTTTTAGACCCCAGACCCTGCAGTACCCCTTGCCCTGCCCCAGATCTGCCCTGACTTGGGTTTTTTTGTTTTGTTTTGTTTTGTTTTCTTCACTAGCTTACCATGCTCCAAGCAGTCTGCCACAGCCTGCCTCATTCTGAATTTCACATAGTTCCTAACTGGGAAAATCTCATTTAGTTTCCCCTCACTCTCTCCTGAAGGGAAAGCAACACAAACACACACAAAAGTGATGAGTATCTTTCCAGATGCAGACAAATTCTTCTCTTTCTGGGACATTTTATTTTCACTTTTGGCAGCCCTGGTACACTTGGTCAGGAACCCCCATGGATGGCTCCCCCTAAAGGATTGGAGAAGGAACACCCATGATGGTCTCCGAGTCAACAGATCACGTGCTGTTGTGAGGCCCACCCGGAATGGGATATAGTCAGAAAAGCACATGGTTGTTAGGCTGGGCCTTTTATTTACCTTCTTGGCTAACACATTGGAGAAAAAGCCCCCTCTGTGACATTGCTGTCATCTTTATCAAATTAGCTGTATTTACATATGTCAGGAGCTATGAATGGATTTGTCAGGGACTATGAAAGTCAGCATGAACCATTAGCTGAGTGCCTACTATATGCAGGGCACTGTACACAGTTCTGTGTTGGCTGCAAAGAAAAATGCAATGATAAGTAACAGTCAACCTCAGCTTGTCCCCTGCCTTCCCCCCACCACAGATATGGTCATAGTTAATTTTACATGTCAGTGCAGCTGACATGGTGCCCAGGTATATGGTCAAACATTATTTTGGATGTTTCTGTGATTTTTTTTTTAATGAGATTAACGCTTAAATTGGCAGACTTTGAGTAAAGTAGACTGCCTTCCATAATGTGGGTGAGGTTCATCCAATCATTGGGAGGTCTGGACAGAACAAAGTCTGACCTCCCACAAGCAAAGAGGAATCCGCCAGCAGATGACTTTCTGGCTGGAGCTACAGCCCTGAATCTCTCCTGGGTCTCCAGCATGCTCACCTTCCCTGTAGATTTTGAACTTGCCTGCCTCCATAATCATGTGAGACAGTTCCCCAAAATAAATATTTTCTCTCACACACACACACCACACACACACACACACACACACACACACACACGCACGCACACTATATTTAAATTTTTAATTGACATGTAGTTGACATAAAATATTAAGTTAGTTTCAGGTGTACAATGTAGTGGAACAATTAAACACATTTTGAAATGCTCACTGTGTTAAGTGAATTGTAATATTATTGACTATTCCCTATGCTATAATTTTTATCAGTGTGACTTAATTAATTTGTCCTGGAGGTTTGTACCTCTCAATTCCCTTCAGCCATTTCAACCAACCCCCTCATATCCCTCCTCTTTGGCAACTTCCATGCTAAATGAAATAAGCCAAACAGAGAAAGACAAATACCATATGATTTCACACACACACTATTGACACAATTTTTCTGGAAAGCCCTGACTAGTAAAGATATTTGACATTATTCTCTTATATCTGATTTGTTACTTTTAAGGCACGTTCCCTCTCCAGGGGAAGTTGCCTATGATAAGGTTCTTCTAGAAGAGCATTGCTCTCTACTTCCTTAGAGACTTGGTAGAGAAATTAATCAATATCTTTAATAGCAGGCTTGGATTTCTGCAGGAGCATTTAAACTTATAGAAATTGTCTTTGATTTAAGCAAAGTAATAAGCAAATGAAAATGATTGTAGAATACTTAAAGATTTCCTTTCTTCCAGAAAATTTGGGGTAAAGGGTGTTTGGTTTTTTTTTTTTTTTTTTAATTTTATCTTATATGTTATAATCCCTGGCTACAGAGAAGGGCCTAAATCTCCCATATGTCTGTTTGGGGTTTAAAAGGAGTAGGGTCTTGGGGCGCCTGGGTGACTCAATTGTTTAAGTGTCCAATTCCTGATTTTGGCTTAGGTCATGATCCCAGAATTGTGAGATCAAGGCCTGCGTCAGGTTCCAGCTTCAGGGTGAGCCTGCTGAAGATTCTCTCTCTCCCTCTCCCTCTGTCCTTCTCCCTGCTCTTTGAGTAAAAAGGAGAAGAAGAAGAAGAAGGAGGGGGAGGGGGAGGAGGAGGAGGAGGAGGGAGAGGAGGAGGAGGAGGGGGAGGAAGAATGGGAAAGGGAAAGGTAAGGGGAAGGAGGGGAAGAAGAGGGGGAAGGGCGAGGGGAGGGGGAGGGGGAATAGGGTCTAACTGGTAAACAGGCTTTGTTTCTGCTGACTTCCTGCTCTTCCTACTCCACACACCATCCTGGGCTATGTTTATCCTAATCCATGACTTCAGTTACCAATGTCAGTGTGGATGACTGTTACAGCCCAGACCAGCTCTGAGTCCCACATCCATATATCCAATGTATCTTTTCTTCATTTAGATGTCTCATGGGCCTCTTAGTGTTAACATGTTCAAATCTAGGTGCACTATCTTTGCTGCAAATTCCAAATCCTATCCCCTACCTGTATTCTCTGACTTAGTAACTCTATTTCTGCTTGCCCAGTTGTCTAAACCAAAAATCTGGGCTCGTTCATATAGCATAAATCCTTTTCAAATTTCTTTTGAAATTTTTCTTCCTTCCTTTTCAAATTTTTGGTACAGTTCTTGATCTGCTCAGGACTGGATTATTATGGCTGTCTCTTCCCAGGTAGCCCCCTTTCTCTTTAATTTTACCCTCCCAACTGCTAACTCAATGACCTTTCCAAATAACTGTCTAAGTTTTTCAAGTCCTATAAAAGCTCTCTATCAATTTAAGGGTAGAGTTCAGACCCCTCAACCTGGTGTAGTAGTTACCTATTGCTGTATAACATATAATGCCAAGACTTAGTGGTTCAAAGCAACAAAACTTTAATATGTCATATAGTTTCTGTGTATCAGAAAGCTTGGACTAGCTTAAATGGGTGGTTCTAGCTCAATGTCTCTCATGAGGTTGCAGTTAATCTGCTAGCTTTGGCTTCAGTCTCTGCAGACTTGAGTGGGGCTGGAGGATCTACTTCCAAGCTTACTCACATGACTATTGACAAGAGTCTTTAGTTTCTTACCACATGAATCTCTCCATTGGAAAAAATGCTTTTGTTTTTCCTAAAGTGAGTACCTGAGAAAGAGAGAGGGTGAAGGGGGAATAGGAGACGTGGGGGCAGGAGGAGCTCAAGCTGGAAACCTCAGTCTTTTGTACCCTATTTTTCAAGTGTGATCTACTCCCTTTCAAGGGATACTATCTACCAACCTTGGTAGAATGCAGGAAGAGACTAAACTCATGTCCAGATACCAGAGTGTAGGTTCATTGTGGGGCCACCTTGGAGGCTGGCTACCGTATATGGCATTTAGCAACTTCCAAAGATCTTGCTTGTGTTTATTTCTCTAGCTTCTTTTCTTACTGGACTGTGTCAGTCTCTATCATCCCTATTAACTACTTCCTCTCACTGTGGTCATTAGTCACACTAAATTGCTACATTGTGTCTTTCAAAACTCTTTGCCATTACATGCAATCCACTTTGCCTAAAAAATCATCTTAACTCTCTTTATTTTGCCTGGATGACTGTCCTGCCTTTTATGACTCCCTACTGCCAAAGGGCCTCAAGTGACATATATATACCTTGACTCCCTCTCGTGTGTTTTTCTCTTTGCTTTCACAGCACCCCACACTCACCGTTATCATACTACTTTAAAATCTATCATAATTATTGGTTTATGAATCTCCTATATTCACCTGTGATATTCCTAAGTTCAGAGATGGTAGATTTTTTGTCACCCATTTTATTCCCAATGTCTCTCAAAATGCTGAAATCTAATAGGAGTTCAGCAAATGTGTGGTGGATAAGTGAAGAAATGAATGCATATTTTGCTGCAGAAGATGAACTTTAGGGAGGAAGGAATACAAAATCTTTTGTCAAATTTTATTATATATTACAAATTTATGGGTCAGGAATATGGGACTAATCTCCTTGGCAATTCTGTTCCATGTGGCATTGAATGAAGTCACTCAGTGGTACTCAGCTAGAGTATGAAATTGTCTGGAAAGTTAGAGATAGATTATCTCCCCTGACAGGTACCTTGTTAACCATGGCTATAAGATTGGGCTCAGCTGGAAGTTTGGGCTCACTAACAGCTTGGGGTAGTCAGAATTCTTATAGGGCAGCTAAGGGGTCTTTGAGAGAGTTCTGAAAAAACAAGGCAGAAGCTGCAAGAATTCTTCTGACCTAGCCTTGGATGCATCACTTATGTTGCATTTTATTGGTTCAAGGAAGTTGAACCTCTCCAAGGAGAGGAGACTAGAAGGTCACAAGGAGCAGGTGGCATGGCTCACTGAGGGCTTTGAAAATTAGCTCCCCAAACTATAATAAACTATTTTCATATTTTACCTATGCTAAGTTTCTCTGCTATTATTCTGAAAGTATAGTTTTCAAATGTTTTCACCTCGTTTTTATTAATAAGAATGAGAAATGAGGGTTTATTACTATACATTTAGGTCAATGTGTATAGCTGAATAAAAGTCATATCTATACAGGGTTCACCATAAAATACATGTCAACCTTGAAGAAAGTCTATACTGACACGACAGAGGATTCTGTTCTTCATATGGTAACATTTCAATTGATAATTTGTTAAGGATTCTCAACTGCAAGGATGTCTCCTTCCTAGGGGCGTTTTGGAGGTGTACAGGGTTATTTTTAATTGTCACAAGGACAATCAAGTGTTGTCACAAATACTTAATTGTATCCTGTGATATATGGGAACAGTCCCATACAACAGAGAAATATCCTGTCCAAAATTTCATTGGAACTCTTGTTGAGAAACACTGGATACATAAAGATAAGCCTCCCATATTTGCTAATGTCATGACCTAATGTGATTATGATAGGAGAGTATTGGCTCAATAGCAGATTATATGGGAAAGAAAACAGAGAGATTTTAGTTGGATGTAAGCTTAATAAGGGCCAACACAATGATGTTTCTGCCAAAAATTTCTGTTATCTTAAGCTATATTTAATGGAGATTTCAATCCAGAACACAGAGAGCTATATTGATAGAAATTTCAGGCCACCATGCGCTGGTTAGAGTAGTCTTGGAGTTTTATGGTTGCTTCTGGGAACCTGGTTTTAAGACTGGCATAGATAAATCAAAGAATGGCCACCAGGAGGACAGAGAGTCTAGAAGCTGTGGCTTATGAGTGGGAAACATGACAACTATCTTCAAATATTTGAAATATTGTGTGGAAGAATGATTAGACATATTCTTTGAGATTCTAGAAAGTAGAATTAAGATAAACGAAGGAGGACTTTTCTAATAATTAAAACAGTTTGTCAAAAAATGGAGTGTTATGCCTTATGGGATCATTAACCCTGGTGAGTGTCCCTGTAGAAAGTGGACTGTTGTAGCCCATGGGGTGATTTTAAATGAGCTGAATATTATGAAGGGGACTCCTCTATGGCGTGGTACCCTTAAGTCATTTTCCATTATTATTATTATCAATATTATTATTTTAGGATTCATAGACTCATATTCATGAAATACTTGTGGACAGGATTCTCCATAATTTTATAATAATGCCTCAGATCTTAATGCCTTTCTCTGGCTTTGTAACAGCAAATCAGTCCCTTAAGCTATCTAAACTTTTATTTCTTCAATCATAAAGTAGGAAATCATTGTGCCCAACATATTTTCCTAATTGGATAGCTACAATCATCAAATTACATGATAGTTTTAAACTGTGAAGTATATGAAAATGTAAGAGGATATTTTGTCGTCCACAAAAAACTGTGGACAGTTGCTATAACGATCTTATATCCAAGAGAAATGATTTAACATTCTTTTTGAAGGCCATTCACATGACTTGTAATTGTTATCCTTTTTTTTTTTTTTATATATAAGGTGTGAAGGTCTCTAATAGCTGTCAACAAAATGTCATGTGGAGTGATTTAAGTAGCACTTACTGTTCTCATATTGGCTGGCCTTTATTTGGTCCAATATAGAGTACAACTTCTGACCAAGAAGGGGTGAAGGGGAGCAATGTTGGTTAAGCTTTTACTTAACTGATGTTTATTTGGGGGGAAATGCCATCATCATTATCTTCAAAAAACAAACACATTTTGGCATCTACTGTCTTTGAGATGGCTCCATAGTTAATGAAACCGTCCAAATTCCCCTGTTTGTTACAAGTGTTCAATAACAAAAATTCAACTGAGTAAATTTAAAGATCAAATCTGCTTTATTCAGTGATTCATGAATTGGGCAGCATCCCATCTAGCAAATAGGAAGGAGCTCAGTGGAGCTGCAGAAAAGGAAAGGGTTTTAAGGCCGAGGGGGAGGGGTAAAAGGAAATTATTAGCAGAGGATGTGCTGTTTCGAGCAAGGTTGCCCTCCTGTGGGGAATGGATCTAGTCTATCAGTAGATTACCTCCTAGTGCTAACCAGGAAATTCCAGGTTGGCTGGTTACCCACCACATTTCTGGGAGATGCTGAATCTGCCCTGAGGTCAGGTGTTGGGTCTTGGTTGGGTTTAGGATAACTGACTCTGTTTTGGGCGGTCTCCTTTTTTAAAAAAATAATTTACTTATTTATTTGTCAGAATGAGAGGAAGAGAAAGAGTAGAAACAGGGGGAGCAAGCAGACAGAGGGAAAAGCAGGCTCCCTGCTGAGCAAGGACCCTCTTGGAGGACCCTGGGATCATGACCTGAGCTGAAGTCAGACTCTTAACCAACTGAGCCATCCAGGTATCCTGGGCTATCTCCTTTTTAACACACATGTATGTAAGCCTGACAATTCACAGACCTGTACCCCTGGGGCAAATAATACATTATATATTAATAAAAATGATTTTTAAAAAACAGATCAAGTTAAGCTACTTTTGTTGTTGCTGTTGTTTTTAAGAAATACAAGTTAGCCAAATCAGCCTCAACAAGCCCTTCTAAATTCTAAGAAGGAAAACCAAATTATTGTTCATTTAATGTTTAATTAAATTTATTATAGTTGGTATGCTGGTTTTAGGTTGAATTTATGGTATGCTAGTGTTAGAGTTTTATGTGTTCTATGTACACTTTATAGCACATTGGGGTCTCTTGTATAATCAACATATACAATACACTTATGCCCATTTTATGTGAGTTGGAGCACAATTTTACTATTTTAAATGATTATAGAAGTTTATTGTTATATTTCTCCCCTTACATCATATTGTTAGCGATGTCTCTGATTTATTTGATGCCAAATTCTTAATGTGGAACAAATTCCCAATTACAGCAATCTTCCTACAGGGAAAATGATATTTCGTTGGTAACAATCCACTTTTGTATGAGATTTCTAAGGATGCAGTTACAAAATGAGGCAAATGTGTACACTTTTGACTAGAGGTAAAATGTTTGCTTGTTCATTTGTTTTCTAAAGACAAAGAGGACATTTCTTAACAGTGAAACTAGAAATAAGCCCCATGGAAGTGAAAGCGATTATTGATGTCTTCGTAGACATGACTAGTGTTGGTCTTTACTGGCATCCCATTCCGACTCACTCCTTCCTCTACACCTCTGCAAAGGTTCACCCATCAAATTATGTTCCAGAAAGGAATTTTCAAGAACACCTTGTCCAAATACAATCCTGCACAAACAAAAAATGCTGAGATCCAGAGTGCTCGCTGAAGTGATTTGCCCTGGACTGTAGAACCGGTAAAGGTCAGTGCCACACTTGAATCCAGACCTTTTGAATTCAAACCCAGAGCCCAGACTGTTTTTCACAATTCACATTTTTTCCTTACTGTAGTGGCGACACTATTGCCAAAGCAAGTAGGAGGCGTCATTGTTTACCTGATACCCAGTCTCTGCTATGGAAACGCCCCCTCCTCCATTTCCTCCTGTCCCAGTGGTCCAGTCATTATCAATAGTCTCCCAGTACATCCAGTAAAGTCTGGGAAGTTTCAAAACCTCTACAAAAAAAAAAAAAAAAAAAAAAAGGAAAATTCCATTTGAGGTGCCAGAGGAAAATCAATGTGACTGATGCTCTCACCTCCAAGGTATGCCCCTTGTAATGGTTGCCCCTCATTCTCTCACCCTTCTGGGCTCAAGGCATCCCACACCTGGATTAACTGATTCCTGTATGCTTATTTATGTGCCATCAGCCAATATCCTTCAGCAACAGCAGCAGCAACCTTGATTTGTTTTCCCCTTTTACAGCTCTGTTGCTGGAAAGGGTGGATGGAACATTTAATTTGGCATTAAATTCTATTCTGGGGCATCGTCCCCTGTGGCAAAGGTGATGTGGATGGTTTGCATTTATGATTTTGCTCACTTCAACTCATTTTTATTCCCAGAGAAGAGTTTCTGCTCAAGCTTTTCTTGCTTCTCTTGCAGTTTTATTTCTGATTTCATATAGACGATTTCATAGAGTGAAACAGTCTGCTTTCCCTTTGTATTCAGACTACCATTTTTCCATTAGAAGTGTTGGCAACAACCTTGTTTCTGCATATATGTGCAGAATAGATAGCGCATTTGAATTCTGAGTGTAGCTCTATTCTTGAGGGATGTAGTCTGTGTCAGGGGCAGACATGACAGGGAGCCAATGTGCATGCCAGGGAAAGGGATTCATCTCAGTTCTTCCTCTCCTTTTTGCATTTTTACCTCTGATTTCATGGTGGCTGGTACAGTGGAGGGTCTAATTCTTTTCCCCTTCTTTATCCTTGAATCACCTTCAGCAGAGCTGACAACCTACTTGCTCTGCGTATTAGCGTGTTATAGACAGAATGCGCTGGAAATTGCTATCCGTTCTCCCAAGGTGAGATCTCTTCAAGCCTCGCGGCTTTCCTGAGTGGCTGCTGGCCCCCAGACCTGCCCACAATTCCCATCTCAAGACCCCACAGCATTCCTAATCGCTGGCTTCTCTACTCAGAAGCATGTTCTACCCTCGATTTCTTTGGAAGGTGGTCCTCTCTTAGCATGGGAGCCCAACTTCCTTTTTCTCCACAGACAGTAAAAGCATTTGCCTCCCTGTTTCCTCCCCACCCTCCCCAGCACACTGCATCATCCTTTCCCTGGCCTCTGTCTCTTCCTTCACAGGCATCCCTGGCCAGGAGCAGCCTGTGTGTGGATGCACGGGTTGAGGGGCAGAAAACCAAGGTGAGGCGAAGTGAGAGGCTGAGGCAGGGGAGGCTTCTTGCAAGAACCCCATCTCACTTGCCACCTCTCACCCCTTCAAGTGTTTCCTGATCACTGATTTTTTTTTTTTAATTGATACTAGCAGAGTCTTTTGTTTCTGATGAAGTCTTTGTTCCTCATGTTTGTAAGAGAATGGGAATAAAAAAGGAGAGGAAAACACAGCTAAATGGCAAATCCTACATAGAGTCTGAGGCTTTTGAAGGCAAAAAGAATTGTGCAAAACAAATTGAAAAAAGTGAAATAAGGAGAAAACCCCACACGTTTCCCCTATGTCTGGTCTATTTCTACAATTGCACTGTTAATGAATTTTTTTTCCCTAACAGTAGCTCAGGACATACTTAACCAGGTAGACCAGTCAGGCTTCTACATGCTGACCTCACCACCTGGAAGGCTCCTGTGTGCTCTACTGGGACAGAACCCTCAAGAGCCACAGGGCAGCAGCTACTGAACGTGATTCCAGCATTGGCCACTAGATGGAGCCCTTGCTATGCACAAACCCAGCCCCAAGGGCCCTGGGGTAACCAGTGAAGCCTTTAGCTGGAGGGCAGCATTTTTGAAGAGTGGTACTTGGTTAAGAGAATCCATTTCTCTTCCAGTTAGGCCAGAAGCCCAGCTGCTATTGCAGGTGCTCAAAAATTCTTAGTATGTGGATTCAGACATAGTATCCTTAAACACACAGACGCATTACCTCCACCAACTATTTACTGGCGGCCTGGACCGGTCCCGCTGGCAGCCTCCGTCCCTCCAGGCTTCCCTACAATAGCTGGAAGCTCCCCATTTCGGGGTGAGGCTCTCTGGCTTCATGAACACGCAGTTTCAATATAATTAGCTGTCTAATTGCTCGCCTACACTGAGCCCATGTGTGTGTTACTCATTATGATTTATTTAAAAACCCTCTGTTTGCCATTCTTCTCTATTTCCTCTCTATTGAAGGGCCAAGGGAGGGATTTGATTTGCAAACTGTTCTGAATGGTAGGCTTTACTTTCTCTGCAATATCTGGACTTCCCCTTCCAGTTTCAAAGTCTAGGCAGCTCCTTGTACCTAATTCGCAGTGTGCCCACCTGCTCCCGGCCACTGCCCTGCCCTGCAGGAGTAGGGAGAAGGACAGGTGTGGCTGCACTTTCTGCAAGTGAATTGAATGTCATGTTCATATACCTGCCGACCCCCCAATTTGTATTTCTAGCATAGGGACTACACCCAAGCTTCACACCCATATATGCTGTTGTTTACTAGGCTTTTCCTCTTAATCATGTGGGAGTTCCAATTCGATGTGAGCAAAACAGGATCCCAAAGCTTGGGCCACGCCTGTCTTCCCCTTTTACCCCACTCTCCCTCACTCCCAGTTTCTGTCTTCAAGTCTGATTAATTTTACCTCCTCATGTCTCTCTAGCTGTCCTGCCTTCTCTGCTCCCCCTGTTGCTGTTCTTGCCCAGAGCACTGTGAAGGAGCCCCCAGTCCCATCTGGAGATTCCCTGTCTGCAAGTCAGCTGGCTCGTCTTCGTAATGTACCATGTGGTCAGGTTCCTCAAAAGCCCCCACAAACTGCAAGCTGGTCTTATCAGCCCTTTCCTGGGGGTGTATCCTGCCCTACCCCCTTGGGAGCCTCATCTCTTGGGCCTCGTCCCACACTGAACCCTCCAACCTCTGCCAGTGGCTGCAGCTCCTTCAGGCCAGGCTGCCTTGTCGTCCTGTCCCATAGAGACCTTTCTGTTCCTTCACCCCATTTTCCCCATCCTCTGTTTAAGCCCTGTCTGGTCCCAGGTAGAGGTGTTACCACAGTTCCGGGCACATTTCTATCCCAGCCCTGATCACAGGTCATTGCAGCCGCCTCCCTTTGTCTTCCTTTCGAGACTGCAAGCTCCGTGAGGCCCAGCACTGAGCCATTCAACGCGATGGGGATCCCCAATGCCAAGCAAGCACCTAACAGCAGGTCAGTTAAAAACTAGCATGTGCACTGTGGTGTGGTAAGGCTGATCACATGCCAGCAGGTGTTCACACATGTGTGTCTATGTGTGTGCATGCATGCATGCGAGAGAAAGACAGAGAGACAGAGAGAACATGAGGAATTCTGGGGGTACACAGCAGGTCTTCATTCTTTCCCTTTTAGTTAATTATTATCTAAATGAAGACCCGCAGAGTACATGGCATTTTGCTTGCAGCCTGGGGGAGGCTCTCTACAAAGTGAAATATTCATAAAGTATACAGACAGCATATACAACAAATACAAGCCCTGAGGGTGAGAAGAGTATTTGATAAAGGCCTGAATAAGCAAGAACTGCTAATCAGAGACTAGTCGTCAAGAGCCCTGGATTCTAGATAGACCTTAGCTCGTCACCCTCATCATAAGTTCTTACCAATGACAGAGAGGGGCAGAGAGGAACAGAAATAACACTGAAGGTATGTTTTAGCTCTGAAATGGTCAAAGTTAAGACCAGAATGGGAATACGGTACTTCTTGAGTGTGGTGGGCATGGGGAAGTGGAAAGGCAGTGCCTAGGCCCTAGAACATGCAGTGCCCAGACCCTAGAATATGCCCCTGGCAGTCAGCCTTGCTCTCAGCCCTTTTAGGCTCTGTCTCAATCTGCAAAGGGCTCCTGCCTCACCACTGTCATGCCCTTCCCAGAGCAGCCCCATCTGGTGACAGAGTCCAGTGGAGGTATAGAGGCCCAGCCATCCCAGCCTGTCAAGGGCGAAACGGAGAGACAACTGTGACTCCAAAGCACGCTGTGGGTTTGCTGAGGCTTTCAAGGGTCTGCATCCCAGCTGGACTTTTCTCTTTCCAACATTGTTTTTTCTTCATTTTTATACATGTTGACTACTGACAGATATATCATACCTCAAATTCCATTTCAGAGTCTGTTTGAGAGAATTGAGCCTCGGATGGTACTAACCCAGGATGGCACTAAGAAGTAGTTTGTGATGAGATTGGGAGCTGGCTCACTCACTTCCTGGCTGGCAAGAGGACTCCTTTACCGGAGACAGGTGGGCCAAAGAGAGCCTCGGGCACAAAGCGGGGGTGCAGTAGTTACCAGTCCCTGGTAGCATATTGGCAGAAGAGAATGCACTAATGGGAACAATATATCAGGTGTTTGAAAGGTTTGGGAAAATATTAGCTGTAAGAATAACAGGATTGGATGGCTATTGCTAAGGGTTATTGACACTTTGCAGAATGAAAATAAACAGCTGAGAGCAACAGGCAATTGAAAGCCAGGTGTGAAAGCCAGAGGGCGTCTTTAGTTGCATACAAAAATTCTCAAGCAGGTGGGCTGGGAAAGCTGAGGACCGAGCCCAGGAATCCGAGGGAGAGCTGCTGAACTCTAATTACTGAGTTAACAACCCAACCCCGGCAGGTCTGTGACTTCGTGGGAGGGGCACTGGTTTTTAATATGTGGGGTCCTGGCGGACCTGGAGTGACAAAAATAGGGAGATTGGAAACTGTGAAGACTAGGGTAGGAGCATGTGGATGGGAAGTTAGAACCATGTGCAAGGATCTTTGTCTCACAGGTTAATGCCCACCAGAGATGAATACCCAGGGAAGAGGCACATAACGACGTCTTAGACAAAATGGCAAGTTGACACTAGCCATGTGTATGGATGAAGGGGTCATGGTGGCAAGGATAGAGATCCATGCATGGGCCCAACAATGTGGACACCCACTTACCAACACTGATTTCTGGCATTGTTGAATGTTTAAACTGCCAGCAACAGAGAATGATGCTGAGACTCCAAATGGCACAATTCTTTAAAGAGACCGACTCGACATTTGAGGGTTAGTTGGCCACCATCTCAGTTCTTCTGGCTACTATAACAAAAATACGATAGATTGGCTTATAAACAACAGAAATTTGTTTTTCAACATTCTGGAGGCTACAAAGTCCAAGATCAAAAGACCAACAGATGTAGTGTCTGGTGAAAAGTACCTTTCCTGGTTCATTGATGCCTATCTTCTTGCTGTGTCCTCACGTGGCTGAAACAGGAAAGGAACTCTCTGGTGTGTCTTTTATAATTGCACTACTTCTATTAATGAGTGCTCCAGTCTTATGTTCTAAGGATCTCCCAAATACCCTACTTCCTAATACCATCCTATTGGATGCTAGTGTTTCAGCATAAACAATTTGGGGGTAGAGAAATATTTAGCTCATTGTAGCTATTTTTCTATCCTGAAAGAGCCTGGGTTTCATTTTCATAGGAATACCCACATATTTTAGGCATGGGTTTACCTTTCTGGTCCACTGGTCTCAGCGAGCATTGTCAGCAGAGAGCATATGAAGAGTCCATTAACTCTGAAAACCACATTTCATTGTGCCAGAGCAGGAAACCCAGTTTACAGAAACCAACCAACCAAAAAACAAAAAACAAAACAAAAAACTGTGTGGAGTGGTCTTGTGACCGTGGGATCCATTAGATACACTGCATTCCACACTACCCAGATTCTGTTAAACTGATAGAGCATTGGAATGCTTTGCTAAAAGCATAGGTGAAGCATTAATTTGGAGGCAACATTATGGAAGGATGCGGTGCCATCCTATGGGATGCATTATACTCACTGAATCAAAAATCTTTACATGGCATTGTGTCCCTAACAGAAAAACAAAACAAAATAAACACGTAAGCCCAGGAAGCAGAGGGTGGAAGCAGGACTGAACCCACGGGACACCCCTAATACCCACTGGGGAACTTGTACAATTCTAGGCTCTATAAGGTTAAAGATCCTGTTTCCCCTAAGGATAGACTTGGACCAGAAACTGAGCAAGATTTCCGCTGAATTGTTCGCTATGGTTTGCCCTTGGCAATTTGGGCATTTGTATTCATTGGTTAATAGACAAGAAGAGGAGTCACCAAGTTTGTATAACTGATCCCAAAAATCAGGATTAGGTAGAGCTGTAGGACACTGTGGGGCCAGAGAAAATACAGGAGACAATTTCTGGTACTGGTTTGTCTAATTGCAACTGTTAAATGACAGGTTCAGCAACCCAGCCCTGAGAATGGTGACCAGAGGCTCAGAATCCTCTTGGATTAGAGTCATGCAACTAGATAAACCACCGTGGTCAGCACAGGGACATGGGTCATCCAGATTCCCTTTAGGGAAGACTTGTTGCCCAGATGTAAGACAGGCATTTTCCTGCCCGCAGGCTCTCAGGGTGTAGCTCCGCTGCAGGGCTGGCCTCGCCTGAGGTCATATCTTTCTGAGGCAATGTATGTGTAGTGCCTGAACCAGGTGGGATATGAAGGCCTAGCATTGGACCCAAAACAAGGTAACTGTGACCGGCACTATTTGATCCAGAGTTCCCATTTGGGTTGGGTTGGCTGAGCTTGTTGGGTCTATGACAGTTCTTTGTGCTCTGCCCAATCTTGCTTCCTCCCCTTTCTTTTGGTTATTGATCCCTAGTAGACACCTTGCACTCCAAACCCCATCTCCCAGTCTGCTCCCAGAGAACCTGTCGCACTTGTACATTAGCATGAGCCTTTCTGCTTCCGGTTGAAGCCTTCCAGGTTCTTATCTTTAGCTTCTACTGGTCAGTATTGAGATTCTGGAGCTGAAGATAGCCTGAATTCTTCTTGGTCGGCCTCTTCTCCAGGTCCAACTCAGTTCTGAGACATAGTGTCTGGAAAGCCCGGGTGGAAAACTTTCTATCTTTAGTTTCAAATAAAAACCCCCCGTTAATCTTAACCACATATCTGATTCTTGGCCACAAATCCATTTCTTCTCATAGATTCACTGTGGTTCTTTCACGGAATTGAAATTCAATTCAGTGAAGGAAGCTTTAATCTAGTGTTTCTGTGATTACAGAAGAAAACAGGAGAGAAACTTCTGTTTAGGACCAGGTGGCTAGGATAGGAACTCACAACTTGGTTGGCAGAAAAGGATGAAGGTACATGTTGGAAAATAACAATTTTGAGGGCACCTGGGTGGCTCAGTGGGTTAAGCCACTGCCTTCAGCTCAGGTCATGATCGCAGGGTCCTGGGATCGAGTCCCACATCAGGCTCTCTGCTCGTCAGGGAGCCTGCTTCCCTCTCTCTCTCTCTCTGCCTGCCTCTCCATCTACTTGTGATCTCTCTCTATCAAATAAATAAATAAAATCTTTAAAAAAAATAACAATTTTGAGAGAACTACAATAACTGCAGTGGACCCAGTTAATGTAATGTTCTAGATCCATTGGACTGCTTCTGCTGCCCTGTCCCCAAGGCTTTTGCCACTTTCCTGGACCTGGGTCTGAATTGATCCGACACACACTTGACTAAAAGTGGTGGAGGTAAGTTTGTTGCACAGCACAAAACTGGCACTAGTAAAAGACAGGGGATGCAAAAGGAGACAGGAGAGAAAATGTCTAGTCTTTTTCTTCCTATAACTTATTCTTAAATGTGGTGGTTCTGTGTGGACACTCTGGAAATGAGCATTGGGATGAAAACCTGGGGATGTTTTCTGGTGGAGATGTGGTCATCTTGTTAACATAGGACCTTGGACATAGTATTCGTGTTCCCTGCTTTCCTGTTGCTCTTCTTTTTCCCCTCATTTTCTGTCCTTGAATTTTAACTGTCCCCTCTCCCTATTAAAGGTTATTACATGAGTTTTGCCCCAAGATCTGTTTTCCATGGGGAGCATTTCTAAGGCAAATAACTGTTAATTACTAAGTTCTTGTTGAGTGTGACACTGTTCTTAGTGCTATATAGGTATTAACAACTATTCTTCTCTGCAATAACATGATGTAGTAGGCACTATTATCATCTTCATTGTACAGATGAAAAAAGTGAAACACAGAGAGGTTAGGTGACTTGCCCATGCTAGTGAACCCAAGAAGCTGAATTTGTGCTCTTGCCTCTTGAAGAATGGCTACTGTCAGAGCATCAGCTAAGATCTTCATGTTTCAAATAGCACATGAGTTGACACCCTTAGAAAGTCTTCCCTAATGAATAAATGAGAGGTATTCTTCCTGAAATGAAACTCTTCTAATTCTCTACATTGAAGCACATCAATTTATTAACAATCTGTTCTAAATGCAGACTGAGTTCTGAAAATGAACCTTTTCATAGATTTGTTTTTGTGGTTGTCATTGCGATGGTTCTTGTAGTTTGATTGTTGGTCTCCAGTTCTGTCAATGAATGCTCTCAGATATTAAGGAACTTTCTCTTCTTCCCACTTAAATATACAGTGTTGACTGGGTCTTGATAAGCACTGCTGTCCCCTCTAGTTATAACTCAAACCATTAAAAAGAAGCCTATTGTGGGCTATGTGGCCTTGAGTGAAATCTTTTTAAAAAATTATTTGTATTAACATATAATGTATTATTTGCCCCAGGGGTACAGGTCTGTGAATCGTCAGGTTTACACACTTCACAGCACTCACCATAGCCCATACCTTCCCCAATGTCCGTAACCCCACCACCCTCTCCATACCCCCCTCCCCTCAGCAAACCTCAGTTTGTTTTGTGAGATCAAGAGTCTCTTATGGTTTGTCTCCCTCCTGATCCCATCTCATTTCATTGTTTTCCTTCCCTATACCCCAAGCCCCAACTCTGCCTCTCAAATTCCTCATATCAGGGAGATAATAGGGTAACTGTCTTTCTCTGATTGACTTATTTTGTTCAGCATAATACCCTCTAGTTCCATCCATGTTGTTGCAAATGGCAAGATTTCACTTCTTTTTGATGGCTGCATAGTATTACATTGTGTGTATATATATATATATATATATATATATATATATATATATATATATTATATCTTCTTTATCCATTGATCTGTTGATGGACATCTAGGTTCTTTCCATAGTTTGGCTATTGTGGACATTGTATAAACTGCTGCTACAAACAGCAGGGAGCACATGCCTCTTCAGATCACTACATTTGTATCTTTAGGGTAAATACCCAGTAGTGCAATTGCTGTGTCATAGGGTAGCTCTATTTTCACTTTCTGAGGAACCTCCATGCTGTTTTCCAGAGTGTTTGCACCAGCTTGCATTCCCACCAACAGTGTAGGAGGGTTCCCCTTTCTCCACATATTCTCCAACATCTGTCATTTCCTGACTTGTTAATTTTAGCCATTCTGACTGGTGTGAGGTGGTATCTCATTGTGGTTTTGATTTGTAATTTCCTTGATGCCGAGTGACGTTGAGCACTTTTTCATGTGTCTGTTGGCCATCTGGATGTCTTCTTTACAGAAATGTCTGTTCATGTCCTCTGCCCATTTCTTGATTGGATTATTTGTTCTTTGGGTGTTGAGTTTGATAAGTTCTTTATAGGTTTTTAATAATAACCCGTTATCTGATATGTCATTTGCAAGTATCTTCTCCCATTCTGTCAGTTGTCTTTTGGCTTTGTTGACTGTTTCCTTTGCTGTGTGAATGAAACTGGATCATTTCCTTAACTTCACACACACAAATAGATTCAAAAGGGATGAAAGACCTCAATGTGAGACAGGAATCCATCAAAATCCTTGAGGAGAACACAGGCAGCAACCTCTTCGACCTCAGCTGCAGCAACTTCTTCCTAGAAACATCACTAAAGGCCAGGGAAGCAAGGGCAAAAATGAACTATTGGGACTTCATCAAGATTGAGTGAAATCTTGAGGGAAAAGTGATCCTGGTGAGAAGAAACTTAGAGTCTTCCAAAAATGCAGGGATTGTTGCCCTGGGTCTGTGGACCCACAACATCTGATTCCAATGGGAATCCATGGGCATACATGAAGTTCATGAATATCCCAGAATATGTGAAAATTTGTGAGTAGGTGAGTGTCTACATTTGGGGGGATGGAATTAGGGAAGGTCATACACATTTCATGAGATTCTCAAAAATGTTGCTCTTATGGAAAAACTAAATTTTAAACCTTGGTATTACTATTTTCTGTGTGGTCTTGTGTAAACCATTTAACAACTGGCATCTCAGTTTCCTCACTGAAGAGGGATACTAGTACTGCCTAAAGCCCAAGTTTGTCGTAATGAACAGATAAGATGAAAACTGTCTATAAGGGTATGTTGTCCTCTCTGAAGCACCTTACCAGTGTGGATAGGTAGGATGGGTAGTCATTCCTATCTGCTGAACCTGAGATTGTAGAGTATGAAGAGACTAAGACTAAGTTTATGTCTTAGGTATGGTTCATCCAGAAGTTTACCTGGAGAAAAGGATTTGCGTAAAAATAGTTTGAGATGTAATGTCAGGATATATTGGTATAACAGTGTTTAAATAAGACAGAGAAGGAGGGAAGGTAACCCATGTATTGTGTGATAATGAGCAAGTTGCTTCTGTGAGCAGCTAGGACTCATTCTCAGTGTGTAGAACATGACCCTGGGTTGACTTCCCTAAAGGCTAAGCATGCTCCCGTGGCTGGAAAAGTCTCTCAGGTAAATCACAGGTGGTTGCATGAGGAGACCACCTGGAGGTATCAGAGTCTAAGTGCCAAGAGCAAAAATGGGTTAGGGCATTGGCCATGGTGACTATAGCAAATTGTAAGCTAGACACAGTCACAAGCATTATCTATAATAAATTTTAAGTCAGTGGTACCCAATATAGCTTTCTGCTAAAATCACCTGGGAGGCTGAAAAAAAATCAGATTTTCAAGACTCATATTTGAGAAATTTTAATTCAGTATGTCTAGGGCAAGGTCTGATAACTGACATTTTTGAAAAGCTCTCCAGATAATTCTAACCATCAGTCAGTTTGGGAAACACAGCACTTAAAAACCCATTTGATATAGGTATAATTTGCTCCATTTTGAAGGTAAGAGAACTGAGACCTGAAGTATTAAGTATTTTATGCCATATTCTCCATAGATTGTGGTGGAAGCAGAATTCCAACATAGTGCCCGTATCTTTATCTCCGTGTCCCACTCCCCCTAGGACCCGTTTCTCATTCAGACATCACATCTCTTGAACCTCCAGAGAAAGTGTGAGAGTCATATCTGATGACATAGAGAATCATAAGCCTGCTCCCACCAAAGCCATCTCTATTACCCACCAACGGAATGAACCTTCAGAATGGTTTTTCAGATAAGTTCTATTCTCATCATTTCTTCCACCATGATCAGGTTCTTAACATTCTATGCCCACATTGTTGAAATGTTTTCCTAACTCACCTGCTGTCTCAGTCATTCTTTCTCTAGTACTGTGATCCACTGCCAATATAGTCTTTATCACCTTTATAATGGCATCTCCTTTCTAGAAACCTACAAGGGCTCCTCATTCCTTATTTATAAACTGGAGTCCAACACTTTTGATGGGATAAAAAGCCCTCCACAATCCAGTTCCCATCTTATGTGTCCAGCCTCATCTCGTAATTCATGAATGAAATATTGGGCAGCATCCCGGCAAGAAAACAGAAACCTCTCTAGGTCTCTGGATAGAGGAAATTTAGAATGGGAATTAGACATGTTAGAGGCCCCACAGAAACAAAAAGGGAACATTGAGGTATTGCAGAGGTTATAACTATATAGGAAGCAGCTACCAGTCCTGGGGAGTCAAAGGGAAGACATTGGGATGATCAGAACCTAGAGGCTCAGAGAAGGAGCTCTGTGGAGATTAGGCTCAGATCTCTGAGGAAGTAGAGATATCCCAAGGTTGCCAGTACCTTAAGAGCTCAGAAGAGAGGTCCCTTGGAAGAGGTCCTCATATCTTTGAAGAGGAGGAGTTACTCAGCTTACACTGTACTCCATGCATTCAGAGAATGGTCCTCATGTTCCTGGGCTTAAATTTCTGATGAGTAGTTGCTGTACTGCTGGGGCTTATATTTCCATGGGGCTCATCAAGTCTGGGAGTCAAAGGACCCTGGAGGTTGGAACCCGTTTTTGCTGTCAGGGTAAAGAGCCTTTAATAGAGCAGTGCTGACAGGAAGACCAAGTCAACAGGAAGGGCTAGTCGTACTTCCCTTGCCATATAGCCTCACCCTACTGGCTCCTCTTTGTAGGATCTAATGGGGAGCCAGCTGAAGGAGGAGCCAGGGGATCAATAGATTCTCCAGCCTCAGCACCACATGGCCAAGGAAGAATGGTGTTTCTGAGCCTAGAGACACCAGCTTCATAATTAGAATGAATGACTCCTGCAGTGGCAGAACCACCAAATATGCTTGGCCCTCATACATCTCAGTTTTTGGTTAATATTATTTTATCTCAGAATTTTCTTCCCAAACACAGATTGTTTGGCCCACATCAATACTCTGATGTCTCCTTTTTGTGAAGTCTTCTGGTCTCCCCCTATTTCCAAACCCCCAAGCCAGAAAAAATCCTTTCCTTATCTATTTCCCTTAGTGGTCCTGCTTCCATAAAGCATGTGTCATATTGTATTATAATTACTTGCTTCAAATCTGTATCTGAATTGAAGGTCAACTTTTCAAGAGAATGTTGTTGCTTTATTACTCTTTATGTCTCCAAGGGTTCAATAAATGTGCGCCAAATGAAAAATCCAGATGTATCAATGAAGAAATGAATAAAGTGGTTAGGTGCAGATTCCCTGCCTTCAGAACACAAGACCCAAAACAGTGTGACATCTAGGAGAGCTTGGTGGGCCTCGCCCTTTCTCCTTATCAATAATCATACTATTGCAAAACAGGGAAACAAGAAAATAAGGATTGTTTTAGAATTTCAAAAATTTGTTGGATTTCCAGCTAGTATGTCCCTTTGGTCCAAAGAAAATTGAGAATTTGATAAATGTTTGATTCCTTTCAGCAGAAATCACTTCTCTGTTTTCCTCCCCTATACCTCTTTTCTCTTATTTCTAAAGGACCTCGATTGTTTCCCCCTGCAATTAATTCCTGCTGAGGTGTTAAGTAATATTGGTTTGAGGTTCTGCAGTGTCTTTATTTTAATGATAATTTCCAAAGATTGGCAGTTCTTCCAGAACCCAAGGTCTATATTGCTATGCATAGAATTTTAGGTATTTACAACAGGCCATGAGTGAAAGATGTTTTGGGGAGCCTTCATATTCTTTCTTGTGCTCCTAAAAACTCATTTAAATTCAGGTCCAACATATGCTTATCCAGCATTAGTATATTCTAAGCATTCTATTAAGTGCTTTTGCATTCATTGTGTCATTCAACTGAATCTTCATAGTAACTCTGAAGTAGGAATTATTATCCCATATTTACACCTAAGGAAACCAGGGATCAGGGACGTCAATTGACTTGCTTGTGATCACACAGCAAGTAAATGACAGGTTTAAAAGTTGACTGCAGTTCTGTTTGACTCTATGTTCATTGCTCCTTTTCCATTAATTGTGCTTACAGGAGGGCCAAGCTCAAAAGTGGACCCAGATGTTGAAAGAAAAACCAGATCCCTGTGGAGAAATCCCTTTCTTCTGTAGAGGGCAACAATACTTGGATACATATTTCTCCAGAACATCAGCCATAGGTGATACATGAATCTCCTGCTCCCAAGGAGAAACTGACTGGAGGGGTGTGGTCCAGTAGCAAGATCCCTGGCTGGGCGACCAGAGACTTTTCTGCTGGGTTGTTTGACTTCACTGCCCTTGAACTTCTCAGATGTGAAATTAGAGGTTTTTGTGACACAATCCCCAAGGTTCCCTTCAGCTCCAAGGTAGAGGGAAGAATGTGGGGCTCTTTTCCTTCAAGGTCACAGCCTCTTTTGAGTCTTCAAGGATTTTCAGAAAATGATAAAGGTTTAAAAATCAGCTTTTGGGGGGTCAAAGGCTCAGTCGCCAGTTTTTGACTTGTGAGGTAGAGCAATCAGCAGGTTTTAGGCCCTCGCATGGACAAGTGTCCCCAAATAAACTTTGGCACTCTAGGCTGACCACTCGTGACAAATCCATATGGATTAACCCTCTCCTCACTTCCTCAGTATTTGGAATGGGTCTTGCGCTGCCTTGGTTAAATGCTAAATAATTCATGACACTATTTTCCTACTATTGTTGCCTTGAATGGCTCTTGACTCTGCCCTTTGAGGCTGCTCCCCAGAGCTCCTATGAATTATGGTTTGGGGAGGAAGACATGTGAGGATGCCAGTCCCCAGGGAACAGAGACAAACATAGTCATGGTTTCTATGGCACCCCTGAGACCCCAAACTGCTGAGTCTCCCACATCTCTTATCGTAACATTTAGAGCTGCCTTGTAGTTCACCGGAGGACATGTTCCAGAGAAATCATAGAATATTTATTAGCGTTATTACATTTTCTCCAGCACCTTTCATCCCAGAGGAACCCAAAATGCTTTGCTAACAAAATACCCAGGGAGATTTTACCCATTTCTAAAATCAAGCTGCTGTTCCTCACTTTCCTCTCATCACACCCTTTCTATTTGCCTTTCCTCAATCCATTTCCACCTGAATTTTTATGACTCTTCATTGCTTAACAAATAACACTCAAATTCCTTAACCTGGTTATAATAATTTCCTATGATGGCTGTAACAAATTACCACAAACGTAGTTGCTTATAACAATACACATCTATTCTCTTACCCTTCTGAATGTCCAAAATCTGAGACGCATTTCTCTGGGCCAAAACCACAGTGTTGTCCGGGCCACGCACCCTCGGCAGGCTTCAGAGAAGAATCTGTTTTCTCACCTTTTCCCTCTTCTTTGGCTCTTTCTACCATCTTCAAGGTCAGTAGGGTAGAGTATCTTCAATTCTTTCTCTGTCCTCTTATCACATTGCTTTCTCTGTTACTCAGAAACCTCTCCCTGCCTTCCTCAAAAAGACACCTGTCTTTACCTTTAGGGTCTATTGGCGTAATCCAGTATAATCTCATCATGTCTGCAAAGTCACATTTGCCATATAAAGTAACATTACAGTCCCAGGGATTAGAGTTTGGGTATCTTTGGGGCCGTTATTCAGTATCCCATACCTGGCAGTGATGGCTCTTTGTCCATGACCAAAGTCAACATCTAATTCTCTGCCCCCTGCCCACCACAGACGATATGCATTAACCAACCTGGACTGCTCAGTTATGTTCAAAAAGTTTTTCATATTTCTGCACTGTGTCTTTACTCTTGATTTTCTCTTTGTTTGGGGGCAGAAATGCTTCCTTGTCCCATGATGCCCTGCCCTCTGCATTCATCCTAGCTGGAACAAATTCCCCTGAAGTGTGTGCAGTTTCTGTATTCTGGTTTACCTATGGTTGTGTAGGGTGCTTGTTGGCTTCCCTGCTAAGCTGTATGCTCCCTATATGCAAGGTCTCTCCCCCACATAAGATCCACTTCTTGCCTTTCACATGGGGAGCCTTTAGTAAATGACACATAAATTATATCCATAGGAATGATAGGACAGGGGAAGGTTTTTAGATTGATTCCACAGGCTATGGTTTTTGTCATTCAACAAATATTTACTGTTCATTTAAAAATATTTATTGTTTTTCTCTGTTGCCAGTCCAATTCATAGTGATGAACAAGTATGCCTTAGCCATTGAGAAACTTAAGACCTAGAGGGGACTTTGGACAAAAACCAGTGAGTATGGCCCCTGCTAAGTAAGAAATCAGGGTGCTCTAAGAGCCCTCAACAGGGGCCTGTATCACCTTATGGTGAGAACTGATGGAAATTAATTCAGCAATTAGAGATTCTACTAAAAGACCAAGTATGATATTATTATTCATAACAAAGATCTACCTAACATTTGCATAGTGCTTTTTATGAGGTGTGACCATAATGTAATAGAGTGATTTTTTTTAAAACAAACATAACAAATTATATTACAGGGACCCTCAGTGTTGGAGAGGACCTTAAAAGCCATATTGTTCAATTTTCTTTCTGATGCTGCTATACCAACCACAGTTTGTCTGAGATGTGTGTTGTTTCTCAAAAAAGTTGCCTTGGATTCTATGTGTATGTTAGAGAATATAGAGGAAAGTGGGTGTCATGTACATCTATATGTTTATCTATGTATATAAATTTTGTATATATATTAATATATAACATTTGTGTATGTATGTATATTGTATATAGAGATACATGTATTTATATATATGTGTGAATATAAATATATATTTATATGCCCTCTCTCTATATATATATGTATATGTATATATAGCATAGTGCATAATTCTGCAATTTTGAGAAAGGAGTTCCAAAAATATTTTGGAAAATAACATTTTTGTTGAAGCCATTTGAATATATCTATACTCTCTCAAAGTGACTAATTTGACCAGGAGCATATAAATGTGTATAAAAGTCTGGACGATTTAAAAATTATTTTCTTTACAATTATTTCAAAGTAATTTCATGGGGATAACATCTACATATAGGTTTTTCTCATTTTCTCAAATGGAGGTCCATGCTCAGAATGAGGGTAGTTTAGTGGGAAGACTGAATCTTGGAGTCACTCAGACAGACATGAGATCAGATTATAGCTCTTCTCCCTAGAAATTGTGTGGATCTAATTAAGTTATTTAATATCTCTGAGTCATAGTTTAATCTGTAGAATGAAGCTAATAACACTTTCTTTACAGGACAGTTGCACGAATTATGACTAGCACAGAGCAGAAATGAATTATTTTCTATTCTTTTATGAAGAAGCTGGGACTGGTCTGATATCAATTTTATGGTAAATAGAATAATGAATAAGAGTGTAAGATGATTTTTCCAAGGTTCCATAATTTTCTAAATACAAAGACCATGTTAATTATTTCTCAGATACTATTCTTTTTTATGGTCAGAAAGATGTGTATTGTTTTTCCAATTTTTAGAAATAAATACAAATGTATGCCTATATGCACACATACTTTTATCATCTCTCAGCACTTTGACTTCTCAGTTACGTATGTTAGCCTACTCAAAGACGTAAGACTGGTTGTTCTGAACCTTCTGTTTTGAAACTGGAATCTGTATCAGATGACTCACGGAGAAGCATATTTTCATGCAAGGGTATGTCTTATGATTTTTAGGTTGCTCTAATGATACATGAAAGCTTATCTGAGGTTTACTGTCATCTTTCCGAGGTCTATCTCTGTGGTAGTTCAGCACAGGGTCATACCCTACTCCTCCACCTGCATGTGGTACACTCAGCCCCTATCACCCTTTGTTCCCATTTAAGCGAGCCAACTCCAACATCAGAGAATAAAGTGTTGTTCTATCCTATGTCAGGGAATCAGAGTCCGTGAAAGTGTTCCTCAGCAAGGGATTTATTTTGGCAGTTAGAGCTTATATAATTGGGAAGTAACTGGAAGAGTGAAGACTCAGGATGTGAATTGGAAGAACAGAAAATGAACCAGTGACCAACCAGATGATCAGAAGTGAAAATTTAAAAGGGAACCCTGAGGAAGGGCTATAAGGAATATTGTCTATATGCAGCTATCATCTCTGGGGGTCCACAGACAGGTTTCTGGTGGTGAGTCTGAGTCTGCTATTGCTCAGCAGGGTAGTTCAATAGTTAAAATAGTTAAAAAATTAAAAATGGCTGGATGAGGACCAGATGAGAATGAGAACAAGGTGAGACACATTGGGCAATTCTGTACGTGTCTATCACCGTATCTGGTTGTTAACTACTGTTTCATTGCTGCCTTCAAATTCTATGAAAATTCTTTTGGTCAGTGCTAACTTACAGATATATAGAGAAGAGATTCTTGGATAGTTTTTTTCAGTTTATCCAAGATGATATAGAATAATCCATCAGAGTTATTTACTAAAGGAGACAGAAATAAAAGAATTTTGTTACATATATCTTTGATCTATACTCACCTGAAAGTCCCTTTACCTTCTTGTGATAGAGTCTACTGACAGGAAATTGCAATTATTTATTATTTTTCTCATTGTGGTAAAACTTACATGCAGTTGCAGGCCCAGATCTTAAGTGTACAGTTCAATATATTTTGAAAAACATATACACCTATATAATCAACACCCCAGTAAAATTGTATAAGCCTGGAAACCAGGTAATGTGAGTTCTCCAAATCTGTTCTTCTTTTTAAGATTGTTTAGGCTACTCTAGGTCCTTTGTGTTTTCATATACATTTTAGCATCAATTTGTTAATGTCAATAAAATGTCTGGTTAGAATTTTTACTGGGATTACATTGACTCCGTAGAAAATTTGTGAAGAATTGACAGCTGAACAGTATTGAGTCTTCTAATCTGTGAACATTATGTATCTTTTCATTTGTTTATATTTTCTTTAATTTCAGCAATATTTTATAGTTTTTAATGTAGACCTTTGCTACATACTTTGTTCCTGTTATTCCTAAATATTCTATGTCTCATAATATTATTGTAAATGGTATTTTAATGTTTCATTATCTAAAATTTCATACTGATATTTGTATGTGACTTTGTATTTTGTGACCTTACTTTATTCACTTCCAAATTCTAGTAGATAGATAGATTCCTTAAGATTCTCTACATAAATGATTACAATTTCTATGAATAAACAAAATTTATCCCTTTTAATTTTAATGCTTTTAATTTACTTTTCATGCTTTATTTTACTGGCTAGAATTTCTGGTTAATGTTGACTAAGAGAATTTTAAAAGAAACATTCCTACTCTTGACATAAAGGAGAAAGAGTTCAATATTTCATAATTAAATAGGATGTTTAATTGTAGAATTTCCTATAGATGACTTTTATCAGATAAGTTCCCTTCTATTCCTACTTACTCTGAGTTTCGACCATGAATGGATGTTGAGTTTTGCCAAATGATTTTTATAAGTTAAAATGGTCATACATTGATATATAATTTTCACCCTCGTTATGTTAATGTGGTAAATTATATTGATTGGTTTTTTGAATTTTAAAACAACCTTGCTTTCCTGGTATAACCCAATATGGTTGGTTGTAATGTAAAATTCTTGTGTATTGATGGGTTGGGTTTGGTTTGCTTGTATTTTGTGAAGGATTTTTGTGTCTGTGTTCATGGGGGATATTTGATCACACTCTTTATTTGAAATGTTTTTGTCAAGCTTAGAAATCAGAGTTTTGGGATGCCTGGGTGGCTCAGTGGGTTAAGCCTCTGCCTTGGGCTCAGGTCATGATCTCGGGGATCATGGGATCAAGTCCTGCATCGGGCTCTCTACTCAGCAGGGAGCCTGCTTTCCTTTCTCTCCCTGCCTGCCTCTCTGCCTACTTGTGATCTCTCTCTCTGTCAAATAAATAAATAAAATCTTAAAAAAAAAAGAAAAAGAAAAAGAAATCAGAGTTTTTCTGGCTTCATAAACCAAATATGAAGTGTGGTCCTTTTTTCATTTTCTGAAGGAGTTTGTGAGTTTGAGAATGACTGTATTATTTCTTAAGTATGTCATATAGTTAGTAGTAAAACCATCTGGACTGTAAATTTTCTTTATGGTTATGAATTTTACATTTTAAAAAAGCTAGATAGGGGCTATTTTTATTTTCTGTATTTTTTATGTCAGTTTTATAAAAACTGTGTTTTCAAGGAATTTGTTAATTTCATCCAAATTGTTGAATTTATTGGTGAAACTTGTTATAATATTCTTTATTATCCTGTTTTTATCTGTAGGATCCGTAGTAATATCTCACTTTCTATTTCTGATAGTAGTAATTAAAGTATTCTCTATTTTTCTTACTTGATCTTGTTCAGATTTTCTCAATTTTATTAACTTTTCAAAGACTGCTTTTTGTTCTATGTTTCTTTTACTTATTTTGGGTTAAACTTTCTCTCTCTCTCTTTTCTTTTTCTTTTCATTTTTTAAAAAGAATTTATAATGAAAGTTCAGATCAGTTATTATAAATATTTATTTTATTTTTCATATAAGCATTTAAAGTAATACATTTTCCTCCTAGCACCATTTTAGAGGCTTCACATGAATTTTGGTATGTTGTATTTTTATTATCATTCAGTACAAAGTATTTTCTATTTTTTCTTATGAGCTTTACTTTGATCCACAGATTATTTAGAAGTATGTGGTTTAATTTAAAATATTTGAGGATTTTTATGTATTTTATTTTTATTATTTTCTTATTTATCCTTTGTTGTCAGAAAACATATGTGAAAACTTCAATCTTCTGAAATGTGTTGAAATTTATTTTATGATCTAATATATAGTCCATATAAACTATATGTGTATATATGTTATATCATGTATACCTGAAATATGTAAATTCTATAGTTTCAGGATTATATTGTTCTAAAATTTTCAATTAAATCAAGGCAGTCTATAGTATTGTTCAAATATTTGTATTTCCTTCTTGATTGTTTCTATAGTTATTCTACCAAATTCTAATTAGGAAAATTATAAAATCTGTTTATTTTTCTATTTTTCTCTTTATTCTTGTCATTTCCTGTTTAATGTATTTTGGTGCCCTATTATTACAAGCACTTATAGGGTCATTATATCTTCCAGAATGATTGATCTCCTTTATCATTGTGATATTTCTCTCTGGAAATTCTCTTTACCAAGAAGTCTGTTCTGTCTGTTCTCGGTATAGACACTCAAGATTTTTATGATTCTTGTTCATGTGACTGATTATCTGTTACTTTCTTTTCTTTCAACTTATCAGGGTCCTTATATTTACAGTGCATCTCTTATAGACAACAGATAATTGAGTCTTGTTTTCTTTATCCACTCTGAAACTTATTCCCTTATTTGGGTTTGTAGCCCATTTTCTTCTAATGTAATTATTGATGATTTGGGATTTAATTTACCATCTTGCTATTTATTTTTCACTTGTTTAATCTTTCTTTTTTGTTTCTCAACCTCTCCTTTTCTGGCTTCTTTTGAATTTATCAAATTAGTTTAGTATTTGATTTTATTTATCCTATTGGCTTTTTAGCCATACCTCTTTGTAGATTTTCAAAGTTGTTCTAGGAATTGCCACAAAATTAACTTTTCACAATCTGCTTAGAGTTGATATTGCATCTCTTCACACAAGATGTAAAAAATTCTATGAGTATAATTTCATTTACCTTCATTTTTTGTGCTACTGTTTTCATGTATTTTACTTTTAAATATTTTAAAATCATAAAATACACTATCTAACTTTTTCCTTTAGAAAGTTGGCTGCTTTCTAAAGGCATTAAAAAAAGAAAAAAAGGATTTATCTAGATATTTAACTCTTCTCATGCTCTTCATTCCTTCTTGTGTATTATAAGTTCCCTTCTGCAGTCTGAACAACTTTTAAAGTATTTTATATGAAGGTCTGAACATGGATTCTTTCTGTTTCCATTTATCTAAATGTATGTTTATTTCATTTTCATATTTATTTTGAAGATTATTTCTGCTATCTATAAAATTTTAGGTAATTGCTGGGTTTTGTTTTGTTTTCTTGTTTCATTTCATTCAGGACTTTACATAACTTGTTCTTTTGTTTTCTGACTTTCAGTGTTTCTGGTGAGAAATAAGCCAGCCTTTGTGCCGTTGTTTTACTGTCTCTGATGCATTCTTTCACTGTTTTGTTTGTCTGTTTTTTTTTTTTTTTAAGATTCTTTATTTGGATTTGGATTTCAGCAATTTAAATATGGTGTACCTAGTTTTTTATTTTCCCTTTTCTGACCTTGAATTTAAAGGTCAGAGGTTTTGGTTTATCTGGAAATTTTTGGTTATTATTTCTTTAAGTATTTTATTCTCCATTTTGTCTTCTTCTGGAAATGAACTGTATGTATATTATAGCACTGTGATTGTTTCACAGAACAAGAAATCTCTGTTATTATTATTATTTTTTTTTACAACAAATAACTCTTTATCTCTCTTCAGTTTGGATAGTAGAAAGGGATCTAAGCTCATTGATGCTTTTTTCTGAAATCTCTAATCTGCTCGTAAACCTATTCAGTACATTTCATTTCAGATATTGCAATTTCAGTGTTAGAATGTTTATTGAGTACTTTTTTTTTCTCTCCTTGAGTTTCCATCTATTTACTTTGTTATATTTATATTATCTTTGAATACATTTATAATAACTATTTTAAAATTCTTGTCTACTAATTCCAACATACGGGCCATCTTGGAGTTTGCTTTCATTGACTTTTTTTTCTTGATTATAGGTCACATTTTCTTGCTTCTTTACATATCTAGTAATTTCTTGTTGTACATTGGATGCTGCGGTGGCACATCATGAGTCTGGAGTGTGTTGTCTTTCCTAAAAGAAACTGTTTTGGTAACCAGCAAAGTTATTCATGAGTCCACCTAAGTCTGTTGTTTTTCTTCTCTGTTAGGGTAGGTTCTGTGCAGTTTTGTCTTTAGCTCAAGGTCATGGTTCTTACTTTAGATTATGGGATGGACTTTCTGGGGTCTCAGCTGAATGCCTGAGTTTCTCAGTTAGCTATCTACTTTGTCTCCTAGAATTGTGTGGACATGTTATTTTGATTCACCTCTAACTCCTGGAGCTTCCATTCTCTATTTGGCTCCATGGACTCTTGTCACTTCTGAGGTAACTCTTCTATGAAGCTCCCTCCTCTCATTTATCCTGTCTTGAAGATTTAAGGGTTTCAGTAGTACAGAACTCTTTTCAGATGCAGAGAGACTAATGTGCTCTGCTTGTGCCCTCTTTACCTGTGCCTTTTTCCAAGAGGAGTTCCTGGTCAAGAAGTATATGCAAATGTGAAGGTCACCACGTATGTGTATATTTTCCTTCTCTCTAGTATTATTGTTCTGTGCTTTGTGTTGTCCAGTGTCTATAAGGAATTTCCTTGTACTTTTTTCTCAGTTTAATAGTTGCGTACCTTGTATATATATTTTTTCCTTCTTTTTCTTCTCCCTTTCTTTCCCTGCCCGGCATCTCTCTTATTCTTTCCTTCCTTCGTTCTGTCTTCTTTCATCAAGTCTATAACACCAACCAATCCCAGAATTTACTTACATTTTCCACTGCTTGAAATTTGTCCAGCATAACAGTTCCTCTGAATTTTGACAATAAACATTATCTTCCTGGACTTCTTCACAAATGAAAAATAGTGACTGTTTTGAATGGCAGTTTCTAGGTCAGCAGAGAGTACACAATGAAGTTGCATAATAAGTTTCTTTGAAGTCATTTTTTTGAGAAGCTAAAGTCTCAGTGTTGCCCAGCTGACTGTACCCCAAGGAACAGATAAATGTGGACTAATGAAATAATAAATGTAGGAAAAGAACTTGCCACCTAATGTATATCTGAGTACTTAAATATTTTTTTAAGCTTTAAAATCTCATTTACCTTTAAAGACAAAGAGGTTAGGATTTTTAGTTTGACCTTCAGCAACTACAAGAAATCTGCTCAAATAATCAGAGTAGAGGAATAATTCTATTCTCTTTTGGATAGCAGTCTATCAGATGGCCAGTGGACTATAATAGGTCCCAGAGGTTCTTTTAAAAAAAATTCTCTGCTAGAATTGGACCATTTATATTTCAGCTGCTTCCAAGTTCTTCTAAAGTTCTTGGTGACTAGCCTATTATGGGTGCTGAATCTTTTGCTCCACACAGATTACCAAATGCAACAACTGCAACAATATTTGCTTACTAGAGAAGAAAATATTACATTCAGAGGCCTGGGATATTACAAATCCAATTCTGAAACCAGAGCATACTTCCAATTCAGCTACTGAAATCCCATGTGAGAAAGAAATGTTGGGCATTTCATCTATTTCTCTATTTGTTATATCACATTTCATCTTGTATTATATTTTAATGTAATATATCTTATTCCTTTATCTGTTTCTTTATTGTCTATTTTTGTGACTATAATGGTAAGGTCCATGAGAACAGAATTCCTGTAGGTTTTATCCATTGCTCTCTCTTCTGAATCTAGAATAGCAAATAGTATGTCCTTGGTAAGCACTTTTTGCATGTGTCTCTTATCTCTCTTGCTAAATTATAAGTCCTTGAATATAGGTAGGGTCTTGCTCATGGAAGGCTTTCAATTAATAATGATTGAATGATTTGATAAATGAATGAAACCCCTGACATTACAGTTAATGTCATTTAAGTACTAAAGTTGAAAGAATGCTAGAATACTCAGCAGTAAGAAAAGGGAGAAGATTCAGAGTTTGGAAGGGAAGGAGGTGTGTCTGATTTTTTTGCGAAGATTCCTTCTTGGCTGTGGCCAGCTGCTACAAAATCTCTTTGGGTATTTTCTGTAGAAACACCAATTCTAAACAGAGTCTTCAAATTATGGAGCCCGGGGACTGGAAGTTAGGATTCTGCAGTCTTTTCTTGGCTCTGTTATGCTGTCTTTGCAGAATGACCTTGGAGAATCATAGCCTCTTTGTGCTCCTCTGTCCCTATGGAGATGAGAGAGCAGAAGAGAAGAGCTTTCTTTCCCTTTCCCATATAAGTGTTTGTTTTTAGCCTCATGAATTTGCCAGAATGCTTAGATACCAAGGTGACAGACGTCAGAAAAAAAATATGACAGCAAAATAACTTGTTAGGAAGTCATATAGAAATGGAGTGCATTTCTAAAGGGGTGTGGAACATGGTGTTTGGAATAATGTTAGTGAAAATTTTGGAGGTCTTTTTATGAATTTAGTAGATAGTTGGTTTAGTCCTGATTCCAACAGGATCTTGGCTAAAGTTAAAGGAATGGAGTATTTCTAATGGGCACTGATCTGAGTCACCCCATAGGGGTCTTAAGTAGGGCATGAATGACAGAAGCTGAAGCCAGAAAGAGTTAGAATTAAGTGTGCCACCTGTCTTCTTCTAAAATATTTGGCCTGCTGTGATGACTGCTACTCCAAATTTGAGAAGCTTCTTCCAAAGTTTCCACATATCCTGAGGTCCCACAAATCACAACTTGCTACTCTAGCTCAAGCATTCTACAGTTCCATTTTGTTATAGCAGTAAATAATACTGCTGTGGACAGCCAGAGATACAAGTCTTTTATTTATTTATTTATTTACTTATTGGCTTTGTTACCTGTGTGTAGGGTGGGGGAGGGCAGGGAGCATCCCATAGAAATAATAAGAAAGATGAGGAAAGGCCTAGAGAGGAGACTCGGGGAGAATAAAAGCTGTCTTTTTTTTTTTTCTAACATCTTTATTTGCAACCACATAATGGGAGAGAGAGATAGAGTGAGAGCAATGGGGTTTGCCATAACAACTAATAAACTGCATTGAGTCAAAGAAGGATGGGTAGAGTCAAGTCTAAACACAACAAAAGTGAAAGAAAGAAAGAATAAAGATGGAAAGAAGACGCATTTAAGGAAGGAAAGATTACGTTTCCAATGTACATTAATAGGATATAAAAATGTGTTTTAGAGCATATTAGTGGGGGTTGTAGGATAATAAATTAAAATATGTAAAGGAGGGATGAAGAAAAAGACAAGTATTCATGTAAGGGTATGTTTAAAAACACACACATACACAGAGTTCAGGAGAGAAGCAGCTTGGGACCATCATACAAGGGCAAATTGACTTAGATGATTTTTGCATCAAAATTTCCAAGAGCACCTTTCCATAACTGAATTGGTGCATTGCATGGGGGGAGGGGTAGCGCTGTATCCCCTTAGGTCAATGCTTTTTCATGCCTTCTCCCCCACCTCACAGACCAATTCTACACTACATTCACTGCCTCTCCAGCTGCCTGGAGAATTATGCCAGCAAGAGGCAGCAGAGGAGTAGTACCTGGGAGAGAGGATGGCAGACAGCAGGCAAATCCTGGGCTTCTAGGTTTCAGGAGATAAATGGATCTATTCATTCAGCAGGCTTTTTTTGTTTTGTTTTGTCTTTTGTTTTTGTTTTTGGTTTTTTGGTTTGGTTTTGGTTTTGAGTCCTAAACCCCAATCATATGTTGGGCATGAGGTTCTGGAGAATGGGACAAATATGCTTTATTATCTTAATGAAGTTTAGGTTGTGTTTGTGTCATAATCAGGATTGAAATTTAGGGAGCTGAGCAGGGAAGGAAACTCACTGCCTCTAAATCTATTCACAAACTCTACTGAGAATCAGAGAGGGAACAGTTCTATGATGGTAGTCCCAGAGCAGGAGGATGGAAGAGGAAGCATTTTTTTTTTTTTAAGATTTTATTTATTTATTTGTCAGAGAGAGAGAGAGAGAGTGAGAGCAAGAGCACAAGTAGAGGGAACAGCAGGGAGAGGGAGAAGCAGGCTCCCTGCTGATCAAGGAGACTGATGTGGACTTAAACCCAGGACCCTGGGATCATGACCTGAGGCAAAGACGGATGCTTCTCCAACTATGCCACCTAGGCTTCCAAAGGAGGCATGTTATTTTCAGGAAGAAGAGTAACAGGCATATTCCCATGTAGAAAAAAGATTAAGTGTCTGAAATTCAGAAGATTAAAATTCCCAATGATCAAACACCTCTGCTTCTTTCACCTTTTGATGAGCAGCATGTGGATCGTTTTTGCTGCTGATTTTAGCCCACCTTCTGCCTTGTGAAGAGGGAGCATTTTGGTTCCCTCAGTGGGCTTAACAACTGTGCCTTGGAGCAGAATGAAACTGATGAAGTATGGCTATGTCTGTTTTCAGTTAGAACATTAGCAAACTCAACTACAAAAGGCTACCTCACAGAACAAAAATCTTGCGATGTGCAAAGTACAATGGAAATCTCCAGGCTGCAAACAGAAGTGTCTTTGGCTGCCAAGACAGAGGGACCTTGCAGAAGATAGAGCATGAAAGTGATTCTGCACAAAACAAAAGTCAGAACACAATGGTATATATTTCAGGCACATGAAAGGATATGTGGCAGCAATACTGAAGAGACATGATTTCCCTCAGAATGGGGGCAGAGGGAGAGCAGAAACTCAATCAGCCAATACAATTGTGGCAGAGAAACAGATTTAGTCCTGTAAAGGGAGAGGGGAAAAAAGCTTATTTTTTATGAATTAATCTCTAGTTGGTTTTCGTAAGTTGTTCAGAAACAAGTGAGCATATGAATAATACATACTGTACACAGGCCCAAAAACACAGAGCTATCTCCAGTTGAGAGTGTGAGAATGAAGGCATTTGGAGAAATATAATTGAGTAAAGGGACCAGAGAGAAAGCATCTGAAGGTGGGAGTGTGAGCAGCAGCAGGGAACAGATACCTTGGGGGGAAAATATCTATTTCTTATCTCCTCAATTAGATTGCAAGTTCTTGGATAGCTGGAATAGTCTTTACATCTTTTACTAATTTGTATTTTTCCAGGTTGTATAACAATAATTTGCACATAGGAGATGTTCAAAATAGTAATAGATAAATTAATAGATTAATAGATAATATGAATGGATTAATTAATAGATGGAGTCAACAGTGATGTAGTGATGAATTTGACTGACAGGTTGTTATCATTGTGTTATTGGAATGGAAATAGAAAAGAAGAAATCTATACTCTCGGGACCACAATAGAGGTGAAGCACCCTTCAGTTGTCTAGGTAGAAAAATGAATCCAGGGTGGTGTGCCTCCAACGATCTTTTATATGGTTGTGCAATTCATTGATTAGCCAATCGTCCCCAAACTGGCACACTTATTTTATCTAAAGACTGGAATCGTGAGCTGACGTTAAAGGCAGTGGTCAGAGCTTCCACAGAACAAGAGTCCCACAAGATGCTCTGTGGAAAAAGAATTCCATGGTCAATTAAACTTGGGAAGTGCTTTCTATATTCCCCTCATTATCATTTAAAAGGCCCAGAGAAATCCTATGGTAAATTGCCCTGTTGAACCTTATTTAATCCAATACTTTCCAAACTAAGTTGACCATGGAAAGTTTCTTTCTTTCTTTCTTTTTTTTTTTAACTTTATTTCCTCCCCCTACCCCTGCTTAAATACTCATTAGCATCTTTCAGAGCTAGTTTCCCAAGAAGTGCACTTGGAGGAAAATTAGTTTGGGTGATTGTTAAGAAGCAGGGCATTTACCAAGTGTCTTCCACATTACCTGAATGGGGGTGAAGCTGGGAAGGGTAATTAACTCAAGGCACTGTCTCCTGGGGCATTTGAGGTGTAGTAGAGGAGACAGACCATTAACCATACTCAACTACGTCCACACTCAACTCTAAACCTAACCATACATTGTACTCCTTGTAAAGCATACCACTGATGTGATCTCATGCAGCAGGGGCTTCCCCCTTCAGACCCCAACGCCCAACACACCATCTACTGTGTTTCCTTTGCCTGCCTCATCCCTTCAACCCTAAACCAAGCAGACTTGGCCCCTGGCTGTGGGACACTATGAGTGTGTGAGGGAAACTACGAGTGCACCTCTCCACTGCAGGGACCTGCTTCTACAAGCTAATGCCACTCAACAGCATCAGATAGCTGTTGATATTATTCGTGGGATTCTTAGATTGGCACACACCACAGCCACTTGAAAGGGTGGCACCAAGAATCCTTTACTACTCAAAGGACACAAAGGGCTGTTTCAGGTGTTCTGGCTACTGAAGCTGACTGTTAACAGGTGGTATTCACCTTGTCTTGTATCTGTTTCATAGCAACACCTCACAGGGAATAAGACCTACATTTGAATCTCTACCAGCAGCCTGGGCTATGTTAGACGGATCTGCTCCCATTTTCCTATCATGAAGAGGTTCTCTCTGGCCTCTGTAAGAGAGTTGAGCCCATGGAGTACCTGGAGGACCCGTCTGATGATAAATTTTCAGCCAGCAATTTTCCGTGATCCCCATATTACACTTTCCCTTCACTACTCAACAGCGTAGTCTTGATCTCTGCTCAGGACTCCTGTATGAAATAAGACTGACATATCCAAGGAGATGGCAGCTCTTGCTTCTCCTCCTGGAGGTGCATGGTGAGGGAGAGGGAGTCTGCTTCTTTTGTTAAAGGTAGTTTGAATTTCTGGCCTAGTCTTTCATTATCTATTATTGTTGTGCACATATACATCTGCTGTACACTTCCATCTTACTTTGATCTCATCATAAGACTGCGGAGTTTCATAAGACATAAGACTGTCCCAAGACAGTCCTGGACTCACCAGCAATGCCACTAATTCTGGGAGGCTAACCTTCTTTAGCTCCCAATTCTCCACCTGGAAAGTGAGGATGATTATCATTTATTGCATAGATTATCAGATGACTTAAAGAACCATTACAGCACAGAGATCCTGGTACATGGCAGGCACTTAACAATGACTGGTTTGCTCAATTACTCTTCTAGATTTTTCTCCCCATCAGTGCTGTCCAATAGAATTTTCTGCAATGATGGAAATGTTTTATATTTGTGCTGTCTGACATGGAAACTACTAGCTACATGTGGCTAAGTAGCACATTTCAAGAATGTGGCCAGTGCAACCGAGAAACTGAAATTTTATTTTAGGTATATTAAGTTAAATAGTCACAACAGGACTGGTGGCTACCATATTGTATGACACAGCTTTACATAATACAACTAACAGTTTTTATTTATTTATTTATTTAAAGATTTTATTTATCTACTAGACAGTCAGAGATCACAAGTAGGCAGAGAGGCAGGCAGAGAGAAAGAGGGGAAGCAGGCTCCCCATTGAGCAGAGAGCCCAATGCGGGGCTTGATCCCCATTCCCTGGGACCATGACCTGAGCTGAAGGCAGAGGCTTTAACCCACTAAGCCACCCAGGTGCCCCACAATTAACAGTTTTTAAAACCCAGAGTGTCCAGAAGATGAATTAGAGCTTAATCTGGGGGATCTTTTGGCTATCTATCCTCACTACATATCTACCCTCAGTACCCTCACTATAAATCTCTAATGGGATTCGATGCCATCATGAACTTTAAAAGGTTCTAGAAATAGAACGAAGACAGGGGCAGCTGCTATGCTATTCTGCCTCTGAGGCCTGGGGAGAACTCACATACCCATTTTACTGGACGTACTCCTCAGAGAAAGGAGACTAGAGTTTCGTGGTATTTCAAATACGCTTGAGCCTGTAGAAGATGTTACGTATAATGGGAAGGTGTCAAAAGTCTTGTCACAGAAATGTAGGAGGCCCATGGGATTCCATCCTACTCTATTCTATACAATTATATCCACCTTTTCAATCACTGGCCCAGAGATAAAATAGTGGTAGTTGTCAAAAAGATTTTAAAAACTCACCAATTAACAGACCATACCACCTAACCTCATGTGAAATCACTTCTTCCTTAGAACTAGCTAAATTTATAAATGTCGAGGTCTTGGAAATGTTAAAATCATTAGAGATAGAGGTTTGGAGAATTTGGGGAGGGGGGTGGGAGTGGAATGTAAATTTGGTGAAAAATTAGAATAACATGCAATATTTATTTTTGTAGTACAATTTACATATCTAAAATCATTTTGCTAAGAAGAAACATAAAATGTATTATGTATAACTTGATTTGCTCATAAAATTATCATTTAGGTAAAATTAGAGACGTGGAGAACTGGAAAAACAAAATGGAAAAAATAGGAGAGAACAGATTTTTTACTGATTTATTTTCTTTATATATTTATTTAACAAAAAGCATCCTCAGGGGGAGAAAGTTCCTTCTAGATATTCTTTCTCTCTCTCTCTTTCTTCCCTATTTCTTTCCTTCCTTCCTTCCTCCTTCCTTCCTCTTTTCCCTCCTGTTTTTCCCTGTTGGGTTTTTAAGTCTTCACATAAACCACTCCCTTTTCAATGGAAGACCAGTCTCTTCTCCTAGGCACATCAGCAGACAACAGTTAGCTCTTATCTCCCGTAAACTAACATCCTCCCAAGTTATAGTTACTGGAGACTTCTCAAGTGTTTCTCTTTCATAGTGGCCCATCCCCAACTTTTACCCATCCGCCCTTCCCACCTGCACTCCCTGGCACTCTTCCCCTCTGCTTTCAAGCCCAGGGCCCCAAAGGGAACTGGGGTTACCCAGTTGTCTGTTTCTAGGTGGCTTCTGTGTGGATTCATGGATCTTGCCCATTCGGTCTGTGGGTAGGCTCTTGCTTGTTGAGGAATAAAAGAGAATAAGAACTCTAATCCTACTGACTCATATCTCTTAACTGTTTATCACGTGCCAGGTACTCTCCTAAGCACATTGCAATCATATTCCACATATTCCTCCCCCAAACTCTGAAAGTACAAAGCTATAATTATTCTATTTTATAGATGAAAGAAGTGTGACATCAGCAAGTTTGAGTAGCTTGCCTGAGGTCATGCAGCTGGTGAACTACCGAGCCAGCCTCTGAGCCTGGATTTAACCCAGTTTGTATGGCTCCAGTCTTTGGCTCTTACCCTCTACCCAACAGTGCCTTAAAACAGAAAGAATACTAATAGTATAGTGAATTACATGGGGCTTTATGGTTTAAACATTTCTACTCACATGTTAGCTTATGTGATTTTCAATGTAATAACTTTACTGGAGGAGGTATAGGGGAGGATAATATTCTTTCCCATTTTAGAGATGTGCTAACAGAGTCAGAGAGGTTAAATGTCCTGCCCAAAGTCACACAGTAAATGGTGCTGCTGGTATTCAACAAGCATGTTTTCTGACCTAAAGTCTACTTCTGTCTCTACACAGCTGTTGGCCCGAGCAAAGGGGAATGTCTTTGGAACTAATATACACACATACGTTATTGGAACTAATGTGTGTAGAAACACACGTGCAAACTTTCCAGACCTGGTGTAATGAATCAGATTTGAGTGGAGGGGAGGAAGGCTGGCATTACCAAGGGGATTTCTACCACTGTCCTGATACCATGTTCATAACAAGGATTGAGAGACATCGGGAGAGAAGGCTTCTGGCCTTTCTTGCTGTTTTTGTTTATTTGTTTCTCCTTTTAAAATTCTTTTTTATGAGGCTGCCATAAAAACACTCATTAGGCAGTGCTGATTTTCATTAATGTTGATTCTCCAAGAGCTTAATCAATCTTCTGTGACCAATGACCTCATTCCCGTGGGAGAAGAAAGCTGTTTAACAAATTAGCTTTACAGATTGTAGGTAAGGCATACAGATGTGAGGTAGCCTGTGTTGCCAAAATAAGATGTGGATTAGTGGTTTAATATGCACAAAAACAATAGCATTAAGCTGTCTCCTTGCTGTTACCCAAATGCATCATTAGAACGCAGCTGTCCTCCTTCCCCTGTCTCACCTCCGCCCCTCCTCATTCTCCTTCCTTGTGCTCACTTTTGCCCTCTGTGAAATCTATGCTTTGAAAGCACCTAGAGGCAACAGCACATCTGTGGCTAGTGGGAAGGGAGCACAAACCACAGATGCGTAAAGGAAAACAGGGAAGGGGGAGGGCAGCATAGTTACCACTTTTGACTTGGAGCCTAGCAACTTCCCTAGGAACTGATTATTCAAGGTTGGCATGAAGAAACTTGACTCCCAAATAGTATCTCCCATCCAGGAATCACTCAGCTGAACTTGCGCTGTTCCAGAGACTACTCACAATGGGTTCCTGTGTCCTCGCCAGGTGGCCTTTCCAAGACAGTATGTCCTCGACAGTGAGCTCCAACAGTTACTAAAAGAAGGCCTGGAAGCCTAAATGATGGGGAGTCATGGGCCTTGGGACAAAGGCCAGGCGAAGACAATCTTTCCTTACATGGCTGTGTCTGGTGGCACTGACCTCCCCACTAAAGTCTTGAGTTTCTGCCATCAGTGCTGGTGGACTGGTCTGTACTCTGCTGTGTGTCTGGACTGGGGTGTGGGCCCTTCCTCTAGCAGACCCTGGAAGAGCTAGAGTCAGAGCAGCAAGGGACACCAGCTGTACATTTCCTTCGGTGGGGGGGGGGGTCCCCATCTGCCACCTACTGTTCTCTTCTTCAGGCTCTCTGGGGGGCAGCGAGGGACAGAGTTACAGCTCTTCTGTGTTGAAGAAGCCTGAGGCCTAGAGGCATTGGTCCACGGTGGCAGGCCAGGGTCTGTGAAGCCCGAGTCTTCTGATGGGAAAAACAAAGGAGAATGGTGCTTTTTCCTCTCAGGAGACCAGCTGGTGGGCTGAGGTGAGAGGGCACATTGGTGCTGTTAGTGTTATTTTGTGTTCCCACTTTCTGGTTTCTCCGTTCTGTCCCTTTGGGGTCAGGTGCAGAGTACCTGCCCTGCTGGCTCAGCCCAGAGAGACGTTTCCACGCTCTGCTTCCGGAAGTCTCAGGACAGGACAAATTCACATGCTGGCTTTCACCAGAGGCTGGTCTTTGAAATGCCCGCAGCCTTCAGGTGCAGTGCGGCAGAGATGTGCTGGGGTGCCTAGAGTTGCTCACAGCCCTGTTATATACCTCTCCTTGCCAGGGCCCTGTCCCCAGATGGCCTGGCTTATGCAATAGGGAGCCTTCTCTCTCACTCCCACCTGCCTTCTGCCCCAGGAGTCTGCAGTGCAGTCACATGTCCGAAATCAGGCCACTGTTGCCAGCTCCGCAGTCAGTCAGCACGGCGAGGAGGGCCCAGCCTGGCTGCAGAATCCTGCAGGACAGGCCACCGTGGTCAGGGCTGGAGAGGTTTCAAATGCAGGACCCTGAGATTTGATGCAGGCGCAAGAAAGAAGTTGGTAAGGCCACAGACTTCCTTTCTGTTGGCATTCCTTTTCACTCTCATTTAAATTGATCAAATATATTTTGAGTACCTACTTCACACAAAGCCCTGAGGAGGGCCAGACAGAGATGAGTAAGTGAAAGTAAATTCCCTGACTTTATTCGGGACTACAGTCTCTGACTCCAGTGACCTTTCTTGTTCCCGTGAGGAGGCCCCTGTGTCTGTGGTTTTTGGCTATATGACTCTTTCTTCATTTCTGTAAGAGCCTCTTAAAGCAGTAAACCTTTTGTTCTGAGCACCCATGCTTTATTTCTACAATTAGGATCCTAGCAATTTTGTTAGTATTCAGCACTGTGTCCATTGCTTCTTTGGCCCTCAATAATTATTTGATGACTGACACATAAATGGACTTCTTTGGAGGGCCATAAGCATATCTCTTCTAGCTCCCGGGAGGAGGGCCCCTATGGATCAGTTGCAACAATTTCTTGAGCACCTGCTTGTATGGGACACTCTACTCAATGATTTAGACACACCAGCTCTAACCTTCACAGCATTGCTACATGGTGGATGTTTGAATCTCCAGTTTACAGTTGAGAAAAGAGAAATACAGGGAAGTTAACTAATGGGCCTAGGGTTACATAACTAGGAAAGGTCAATCCAGAATTCAAGACCACATTTTTTCAGTCTTCAGAGTCATAACCACCATCCCCTGGATTCCTGCTGTTCATGGCCAAGTGGAATGATCTGACCATTAGGCCAGGGGTTCTACCCATTAGTTATTATATAAGAATATCAAACAGTAAAGGTAAAGTCCACAGCCCAGCTGCCTGCTGGGACACTAACATCTGGATGTATTTTGAGATGACTTCTGAGGAAGGGCTGTGACTCCTGGGCCCAACCAGGGTTCATCTCCTCCTCTGTGGCCCTGGGGAGGCCCTTAAGCCAAGGCTTCACACGACCTTCTAGGGAATCATAGATGCAGGATAGTGTAGAAAAGAGGCATGTAAGCTCTCTCCTTGAACCAGGACCCACCCTTGCATTGAACTCAGATTCAGACATTTCCCAGCGATCTTGGAACTGCTCCCCAAGAGCAATGACTTTCAGCTGAGCTGTCCCTTGGGCTGGAAGTGAAGCAGTGACCTCAAGGTGAAAGTCTCCATATCCCATTACCAATCCAATTACCTGGTGCTTGCAGGTTAGATGGGAACTGCCAGACCGGAACTCAACAATGGATCATTTAGTTCTGTGTCTTGTCTCTGACAGTAGTCGGGCCTGAGAGCCTCACTCAGACACTTCTCATTGTCAGTCTGCAGACACAGCAGCATGCTTTCCTTTAACTGAAGGAAGGGAGCCAGTCATGGAAACGGTGGACAACACAGAAGCCCACTATATTACCGTAGCTCCCATCCAGTCCCAGCCTTCATTCCCATATTCATTAATTCATTGAATAAATATTTACTGAGCAGCTACTACATGCTAGGTAACACTAGTCACTGGGCATCCAATGATGAACAAAGTCTCTGCTCACATGAGCTTTCATTGCAATGGAAGAGTCCAGATAATAAATACTTAAGCAGATGGACATATATCATGACCATTCTTCTAAGTACTATGGAAGAAACTATAGCATGATAAAGAGGATGGAGAGCACTGGGGAGTTGATACTCTGGCTGTTAGGTGGCCAGGAAGATCTCACAGGCAAGGTGACATGTCCACAGAGGTCTGAAGGCACTGTTGGGGCATGAAAAGTCTGTCTGAGGGAAGGTGTGTGGGAGTGATCTGTCTTTTGTCTTCTCTGTTGGTATTTGGAAGACTTGGTGCTAGAAGCAGAAAAGTAAGCAAGTACAAAATAGAAAAATACTTGGTTTTCGAGAAATAGAGGAATATTAAGTGGCTGATTTAGTAGGGAAAAGAGGGGTAAAGAGGAAGATAGAGGTTATTTTAGGAAGGTTGAAGGGGTCCAGATCATGAAGACTTCATGGACCATAATATGGACTTTGGATTTTATTCGGAGGGACATGGAAAGCATTTAGAGGGGTTTGAATAGTATAGACTATAGAGTAACTAAAGTATTCATTAAACATGTCTTCAGATAAATATTTGTTGAACGAATACATGAAACACTTGTTGGATGATTGAAAGAACAAACATCACTGAACCACACAAGTAACTACACGAGATGAAGAGTTCCTAGAATAACACACTGTCCATATTTGCTCAGAAGAGAGGAATGTCTTAGCTGTGAAAAAGTGATTAGCTGTCAGCTACTTTGCCTTTTGTCTTCTGAATGGAGGATGGATCTTGGTGTTAGGTGCAGAAAAATAAAAATGTACAGGGCAAACACTAGAAATCATGCAATCCAGTATACTTTTGGGAATGCAGTGATTCTCCTGCTTTGACAGGTAATGACCTGCTCCATGAATAAAGTTGTTCTCTTACTGATGCAGATTACGTGCCCTCTACTAGGCTTATTTTGAGGCACTCTGTACATGTCTCTGTCCAGAAATCTACCTGCCCCTTGTCTTGGGACCTGGGATTCCACATTTCAGTTCCATCCTTTTCTTGAGTTTTGAAAACAATTTCATTTTTAAGAGTCTGCCCTCTAATAGAATGGGTTGGTAAACCTCTAACACTGTCATCTTCTCTTTGCACCAGGTCTCTTGCTCAAATGTCACCTTTTAAAAGCTGCCTTTCTTTACTCTTGTCCCTGACTCCCTTTCTTGCAGGGTCCACAACCTCCCTGTTCCCTCATTCATAATTTGACCAAGGAACCTGGGCCATGGTTTGCATTTCTCTCTCTTTCAAACCCCAAGTCTCTTGACCATAGGGACACTAACATTCGCCTTTGTCTCCCACACCCAGTGTGGAAGGAACAACACAGGGTGTGGGGAACAACAGAGGAGGTTTGCGGCTGCTTATTTGCCCTCTTAAAGGTCATTTGTTAGTCTAAAAAGGGTCAAGTGTTGGGGAGGAGAAGAGAGCTTCCAGGCTGACAAATGCTTTCGTGTTAGAAGAAAAACCATCCAGAGGCTGGTGTGATGTGTGTAGGAAATATCAGCTGGGGACGACAGATGGGGCACTAATGAAAATACAATAAAACAAGAAACACACAAAAAAAACAAAACAAAACCCTGTTTGCATACAGTGCTCATAGCATTTTTTCCTTCTTTCCTTTTCATCTTTTGTCCATTCTTTTCTTGTTTTCTTGCTTTTGTTTTTAATGAAGGTGGTGAAATTCACTAGGAGGGCATATTTTCAGTTTGACAAGTCCTTGGGCACATCATGGAGGTGCAAGTTTCCTACTGAGGCATGAGCCACTCAGAGGATTAGGTTTAAAAAAATTTTGGGGGGTGCGTGGGTGGCTCAGTGGGTTAAAGCCTCTGCCTTCGGCTCAGGTCATGATCCCAGGGTCCTGGGATCGAGCCCCATGTCGGGCTCTCTGCTCAGCAGGGAGCCTGCTTCCTCCTCTCTCTGCCTGCCTCTCTGCCTCCTTGTGATCTCTGTCTGTCAAATAAATAAATAAAATCTTAAAATTTTTTTTTTGTTGTTATTATCCAGGTAACACGTGATCACCATAAGAAAAATATAGGTTAAGTCTTCTCGATATAAAAATCAGTTCTTGTCTACCACGCCAAGAAAACACCTTTAATATTTTAATGGTATCTTTCTGAGCTCTTTTCCTAAAATGCAAGCCTTTTACAGGCCCCATTGGCTAGTCTACTTTCAAGAACCAGGGAAGGGAGGGAGGGTGTGTTGAGGTGTAGATGCCAGGGTAAGGGCAGATGTGGGAAGATGAGATCCATGATGCTGCCAACGGCCTGACTCTAGTCACATCCTCTGCATTTCTTTTTCTCTTGTGAGACCTAAGGGCCCAGGCTGCCCATCCATCTTGTGGGATCGAGCTGTCCGAAGCCCCGCCAGTGTAGAATCCTAATGTCAAACAGTCTGGAGCCTCTGCACTCACCTTTCCCTTCTTGCCACCAACATGCCACCTCCTTCCCGGACTTCCCGGTACCTTCTGTGTCTGCCCTATAACGTCTTGGGTGTCTTGCCTACATTCCTGACATCCCTCAGTCACAGAATACAGCAAGCATCTGTCCTCACCAGGGACTTCATAGGCTTGACTCATTTACCCACCTGAATGTTACTACTTAATTGACTGAACCGATGAAAAACAAACCTGTGCTGATCGATACAGAAATAATTTTGCAAATTGTGGGCATAAATCTTTAGAGATCTGTGTGCACTGCCATTTGTTAAAATGCTGAAAAGGTAAATCAATTTTCTTTATTAAAACACAATTGCTCCATCTATTGCTAGTTTAGGCAGGAGGCAGGGTGTGGGGAACAACAGAGGAGGAGGTTTGGGGCTGTTTATTTGCCCTTCTTCCAGGGGTCATTTGTTAGTCTAAAAAGGGTCAAGTGTTGGGGAGGAGATGAGAGCTTCCAGGCTGGCAAATGCTTTCGTGTTAGAAGAAAAACCATCCAGAGGCTGGTGTGATGTGTGTAGGAAATATCAGCTGGGGACGACAGATGGGGCACTAAGGAAAAGAAAACAAAAAAACAAGAAATCTCTCATCTTCATCACACCAGAGAGTGGACCAGCCAGGATAAGTTAGATTCATGCTGTGGTGACAAACCTAAAATCTCAATGGCTTAAAACAGCACAGTTTTATTTCTTGCTTATATACATTGTTGGTCAGCAGGGACCAAGCTGACGGGAGGACTCCCAATCCCAGCTTGGCTGTGCAACATGCTGGAGATAAATCGAGGAGACGAATCACATGCTGGTGAAATAATTGTCCTCTGCTCTACTCCGCTGGCCTGGAGATGAGGGGGAAGCGCCATGTTGTCACATGTCTTGATGGTAGACAGGCAGAATGCACTTGAAGACTTCTAATGGCCACCATACAGAGCGACCTGGAACCTCTCTTTTACGGTGCCTTACACTGCGCATTGGTGTTGTGTTACCATGTCTGTACCAGGCAGAAGCGGCCTCTGGTTCATCTTAGCACCTGACATATAGTACGGGCTTAAAAAAGAACCCTCTTACACTGTTGGTGGGAATGCAAGTTGGTGCAGCCTCTTTGGAGAACAGTGTGGAGATTCCTCAAGAAATTAAAAATAGAACTTCCCTATGACCCTGCGATCGCACTCCTGGGTATTTACCCCAAAGATACAGATGTCGTGAAAAGAAGGGCCATATGTACCCCAATGTTTATAGCAGCAATGAAAACAGTTGCCAAACTATGGAAAGAACCAAGATGCCATTCAATGGACAAATGGATAAGAAAGATGTGGTCCATATAGACTATGGAGTATTATGCCTCCATCAGAAAGGACGAATACCCAACTTTTGTAGCAACATGGTTGGGACTGGAAGAGATTATGCTGAGTGAAATAAGTCAAGCAGAGAGAGTCAATTATCATATGGTTTCACTTATTTGTGGAGCATAACAAATAGCATGGAGGACATGGGGAGTTAGAGAGAAGGGAGTTGGGGTAAATTGGAAGGGGAGGTGAACCATGAGAGACTATGGACTCTGAAAAACAATCTGAGGGGTTTGAAGTGGCGGGGGGGGGGGGGGGGGGGGTTGGGGTACCAGGTGGTGGGTATTATAGAGGGCATGGATTGCATGGAGCACTGGGTGTGATGCAAAAATAATGAATACTGTTATGCTGAAAAAAAAAGTATGCTTTGCAGACTGAATTAACTAATCGGTAAGCAACAAAGAAAGGAATCTACAGAACTTAGCTGAATGGTACAGAGAGGGACAGTACAGTGCTGTAACATCTGTGGAAGCATCTTATCTCAGGTCTGGTGTAGGTGACGTAGTTCCTGCATTTTAATGTGCCAGACCCTGAGCTAAGGTGTTTAATGCATCATCTCACTCAACTCTTACAACAACTCTCTCATTATCCTTGTTTTGCAGACTTGGAAGGTTTTTCCTTTCACCTTACAGTCATCATGGATTTTCAAGATGATAGGACCATCCCAGTTCCCATCCCCCATCATGCCAGGATAAGTTTGTTTGACAATAAAAATTCAAGTGAGTACATATAAAGATCAAATTGACCTTATTTGGAAATTCATGAATCAAGAAGCATCCCATCCATCCGTAGAGAGGAGCTCTGCCAAGCTGCAGGAAAGGAAAAGTTTTGAAAGGTGAAAAGGTGAAGAGTATTACTAGCAAGGAGCACATTGTTTCAGGATTGAAAGGGCCTATGGGACAGATTACCTCACTGGTGCTGATCAGATAATTCCAGGCTGACTGGTTAAAGGTTACAGACCCGGGGGCATTGGCACTGCAGTTACAGTAGGAATTGAGTCTTGGTTACCTGATATGGGGTTTCACCCAAGTGACTCCATTTAGGGACTTGAAAGGACCACTGCTGGTGGCCTAGGTTGAGTCACTTGCCTTATCTGGGCCTTGGTTTCTTCACTGACTTAAAAACAAAAGAAAGTTGGGGGTGCCTGGGTGGCTCAGTGGGTTAAAGCCTCTGCCTTCGGCTCAGGTCATGATCTCAGGGTCCTGGGATCCAGCCCTGAATTGTACTCTCTGCTCAGCGGAGAGCCTGCTTCCTCCTCTCTCTCTCTCTGCCTGCCTTTCTGCCTACTTGTGATCTCTGTCTGTCAAAAAACAACAACAACAAATACAACAAAACAAAAGAAACATTGGCCGGAACTGCTCTCTAAGATCCTTTCACGTTCTCTTGTTTCATGGCCTTTTTTTTTTTTTTTTTTTTTTTAAAGATTTTTTTTATTTATTTGACAGAGAGAAATCACAAGTAGATGGAGAGGCAGGCAGAGAGAGAGAGAGGGAAGCAGGCTCCCTGCTGAGCAGAGAGCCCGATGCGGGACTCGATCCCAGGACTCATGGCTTGCCTCTGAATGGTTTGCACCTGGGGTAACGTGCCAGCTAACCAAAGGACTGTGACATTCTGGTATCAGCGTGCACAGAAAGTTACCTTTGAGTCACACCTTAGGAAGAGCAAAACCCAAAGAAGCCAAATTTTAAATCCACAATGCCATGAGATAAAATATTGTTTAGCTACAGGCTTTCCCATGTTAACACACTATCATCAGTGTTGAATTTCCAGAGACATGTAGTGTGTACTGTGTAATAGAAAACGGGCTCAGGAATTACCCAAAGAGGGAGGTTTCAGAGAGATTGCAGCAGGAGGAGTTCATTAAGCTTCATTGCTACAGGCCATATTTGGATGTTTATACTTCCCCACCCTCTTAAAAGATCTCAAGACCACCAGAAAGTGAGGGGAGGGGGGCTGACTCACCTGTTTCTAACTGTTCTGCTTAAAACAGGCACTGACCTTAGTCATAAAAGTCCCCTTGTCTGGATGTGGGGAGGCTGGGGTTTCAGACAGTGAGTGGCCTCTTTGGATTTAATATGGAGGAACGACAGAACCAAAAGTTTGGTGGACTGAGGGGCACAAAAACGTTTAATGCATTGTGGGGCCCCGGGAGTGTGTGCGAGTTCACCCATTCCCAAATCCCAGCTGTCCCAGAGATCCTGGGGGCCAGTGCGAAAAGAAGCTCACAGTTCTTTGATATTCACTCCATGCCAGAAACTCTTCTCAACACTTGACAAGCTTGTTTAATTTAATCCTCTTACAATCAACACTTCGAAGAAGAGAAAACTGAGAAACAGAGAGTTTAAGGAACTTGTCTAAACACACAGAGGCAATAAATAATAGAGCCAGACTCTGCACTCTCCGCCAATGTTGTGCAATGTGGTGGGGGGTGCGCAGGGGGCAGATCATTTAGCAAGTCATGTGAGATCATGCAGTGCCCATATAGGAATATCAAAATAGCATACAGAAATCACGAGGAGGTAATTTTCCAATGCAGCCTGTTGTAATGATTTCTCTAGTTTGTATGATTACAGGGCTCTCTCTTCCCTGAGGTCCCTGCAGGCAGGAACTGGGTCTCAATCATTTATTTCTGTTTCCCTAGCACTTAACAGTATCTGGTGCATAGTAGGTGCTCCTTAGCTATTTGCTGAAAGAATGAACGTGGTTAGATTGCTGCTCTCTAACAGAGGATTTGGAAAATCTGGGAAGAGGACATTGGATAATATAAAGGGCAGTTAGAGAAAACACAAACAGCTGAATGAGTCATTAGTAAAATTTGCTTGACTTTTTTTTTTTTTTTTAAACCCAGAAGAAAGAAGACTGGGCAGATATAAGAATGGTTTACTCTTCTGGAGGTTTTCATACAGTTTTTGACCCATTCAATAAAACGAGTTTCTTGAGCACCCACTGTGTGTCTGCGGGGCACTGTTCTGTGTCCTGAGACTTGGAGATACAGGTCCGCCCCTTCTGAAACACTGTCGCTAGTGGTCTGGCCTTGTGCTTGACGCAACAGCCAACAGAGGCTGCAGACATTCAGGATTTTCCTGGCCCTAAAATAGTGAACAGTGGGAGGTGTCACCAGGCCCTAGTGTGCAGCTTCTCCAGATCTTTAAAAATAGAATTCTTGGTTTAGGGGTTCTGCTCAGAGAGGAGAGAAATCAGCTCCTGCCTGTATCTGAGGAAAATCACTGATGAAATCAAGTTATTTTTACATTGTGTTCTGTTTTTTTCAACAGTTTATAACAGCATTCAGAGGGGCTGTTTTTCAGGCTACTGGAGCCTCACAGGGGGTGAGATGTCCAGAGGGGAAGGCTTGGAGAAAGGCCTGAGATTTCCAACTGCACTTTGATCAGAATAGCTCTGTTCCATTCTGCATATCTGGGGTCCACATATGATTTTTCTGGTCAAAATTACAAGGGTCCTGCTTTCTCAAGCAAACAAACACACATGGCTTAAAAAGTTGCCGTTCAGGATTTTTGCCTTGCCTCTTCCCTCCTAAGCAGTTAGGGAAGCAGGGTGGGAAAGGAAACTTCGTCCCTCCAGAGACACAGGAAGGCTGTGATGAGAAACTTGCTGCTCTATTGATCCTAAAACAAAACATTTCCTATGCAGATGTGTGGAGGACCACCTCTATTTGACGAAAGGGAGCATGCTGGACTCCTCAGGCAAGGAACTAGCAACCAGGGCCACAGGCGTAGAGCAGTGGGGGTGGGGGGTGGGGGGCAGTGTTCTCCAGCAGACAGTGGATCTGGGCTGAGGAAAGTGGGGTGGATATTGTCAGCAAGAGGTGGGAGCTGAAGTGTGGGAGGGGAGGCTGAAGAGATTGGTCTGCCTGTCTCTCTAAGCTCTGTGTTCCTAGACTAATGAAGAGACAGAGAAATGTGGTGGAAAACTGTACCTGTAGGCAGGGAAATTGGGTTCCTCGTTAATAGTATTAATGGCTGCGAGACAATGGCATTTTAAAACATCCCCATTTATAAAGAGGTGATGCCACATAGCTATTACCTGATAGTATATGATAGTATATGAAGAATTATCTGTGAGGCTCAACACCTTTTAGTTGAAATCATTTTGAAGCAGAGCAAACAAATAAATAAGTCTATTGTAAAGAAAGTCATTACTAGAGGGAGATGCTCCTTCCTTCCAGAAATGTCCGCTTTCATGGGAAGACAGAAGACAGAACATGGAAACCTAGCACACAGAGCAGGCAGTCAATGCTAGTGTGTGGAGAAAGTGGGCAGAAACCATCTTGTAAAAGCTGGCGTGCATGGAGGAAGGGCATTTTCTCAGATGCACAGAAAGAGGTATGTGTGAATTATTAAGGTCTGGAGGCAGAAAGGAGGGGACTGAGCTGAGTTGGAATCGAGCATCTGGCACCAGCACTTACGGGGAACCACACCTGTCCATCCATCAGCCACGACGTGAGGGTGTGTGGGGACCTGAGGGGCTAGGCTCTGGACTTGGAGAGTGGGGCTCAAGGTTCCGCAAGAGCTTCCCAGAGATGGCAGGAGAGACATGATGGAAGGTTCTGGGAGAGCCGGTGGCTCCCGCTGACAGGATAATGGAGTAGTGGATAAAAAAAATAAAGGAGAGGAAGAAGGAAACGCATGATAAATCCACCTTTCACAGATAAACTCTCCTCCTCAACGTTAAAGATTACTTTTCTCCACTTCGCTTTTTCAAGTTCATTGAAACTGACACCGAGTTGCCATTTCCCTTCCCACTTGACCTGCTTTGCGCTGGACTTCTTGACCTTTCCCACCAGGGCTTCCTTCAGCTTGTTTTTTGTGTCCGTGGTTGTGGATGTGGAAAATTATGGTGAAGAACGTCTCGTGCTGGTTAGAATCTAAAGATTCTTAAAGGAGAACCTCTCCAAGGGACAGCCCAGCCCTTGTCCCTGACACACTCTCTGAAATGCAATCCCCAAATCTACACAGCATTAGCTTCTGTTTTATTTCCTCCCTTGGATTCTCTTTGTTTTAATTTCTTCTGTAAGTACTTATAATTCAACTTCTACTGTAACCATGAGTTTGCACTTATGATATTACCTTTACATGTAATACAGACATGAATTATTATCTGCATTGTAGTAATGGGAAGCCTGAGACTCAGAATACTTGGTTAAGCTTAGAGTCAGTCTACGAACAACACAAAACCCCACGTAATAGCTACTATTTAAAAAAGAAAGAAATTTATTTCACTCTCATTTTATTTATTTTTTAAAAGATTTTATTTATATATGAGAGAGAGAGAGAGAGAGAGAGAGAGAATGAGTGGGGGAGCGTCAGAGGGAGAAGCAGACTCCCCGCTGAGCAGGGATGCCAAATGGGACTCAATCCTGGGACTCCAGGATCATGACCTGAGCTGAAGGCAGTTTTTTAACCAACTGAGCCACCCAGGCACCTTCACTTGCATTTTAAATAATATTTGTAAACAGGCAGTCCAGGATAGTGTGATGGCTCCATGAAATTGTTAAGGATTCGGGCGACACCATTACTGGGTATGACTGTCATCTAAATGGGTCCATGATGGCAGCCAGAAAGAGCCCCAGCCATTGTATAGATATATTCTAGGCAGCAGAATGGAGAAGTAGGGCAAGAAGGGGAACAATCTCACACACTGCCTCTTTTACGTCATTAGCTGGAGCTTGGTCACCCCAAATGTAACTTCAAGGAGGAGTAGAAAATACAGTCTTTAAGTGGCCAAGTGTAAACTAAAGTCAGGGCTTTTATTATTAGGGATAAAGTAGATAACAGGTATTGGGGTGGGTAACAGTCTCAGGCACATGTTTCTGAGTCCCATACCAGTGAGGGAAGGAACTTAAGCCCAGGTTTTAAGTTCCAGTGCTCTTTCAATGGCATGGGGTAGGCCCGGGGGGACATGGCAGGCACTGGTAGAACCCTAACCAAAAGATGGGATTTACTTTCTGCTCTGAAAGTCTACTTAGTCTTTGAGAAATCCAACTTATGAAATATATAATAAATATTTTCTTATTCTTTTATTAACTATGAGTATCAAGAGACTATGCATTTATATATAGTAACTACATCAGGAGATCAAAAGAAAGGAGCATTTCCATGTGGGCTAGAGCTGCCAAGGGCAGTTCCAGGAGTGAGAAGTTAAGGCCAATGTTGAGGGTTGGCTTACTTTGTATATTGAGAAAATGTGGTCTTTTTGATGGGGAGCACGTTGAATTCTTATCTTCGGAGGGCACTGTGATCCTGATACAGAAATTCTTTTTTTTTTTTTTAAGATTTTATTTATTTATTTGACAGACAGAGATCACAAGTAGGCAGA
>NC_081557.1:79410502-79440165 GCF_022355385.1 Mustela nigripes | reverse complement strand
AGAAATTCTTTTTTTTTTTTAAGATTTTATTTATTTATTTGACAGACAGAGATCACAAGTAGGCAGAAAGGCAGGCAGAGAGAGAGAAGGAAGCAGGCTCCCCGCTGAGCAGAGAGCCTGATGCGGGGCTCGATCCCAGGACACTGAGATCATGACCTGAGCTGAAGGTAGTGGCTTAATCCACTGAGCCACCCAGGCACCCCTGATACAGAAATTCTTGCTCAACTTACTTCTGAGCTAAAATAATAAAATAAAACAAGATGAGCCTTTCCTTCTGCACACACATACTCAGAAAACTCTTTACTGTAATAACAATATCAATTCACAAACCCCTGTTGTGGTGATAGTAATGGCTAACATTTAATGAATCCTTATATGTTCTGAGCCCCTGTGTATTACTTACAAGTTCCTCTCAAGGTTTTGAGGAGTAGGAATTATGAGATTTCCATTTTACAGTCAAGTAAACTAAAGTGTAGCAAGATTTAGAACTTGCCCAAGTTCTGTATTTAAATGTTAGAGCTAATGTTCAGATCTAGGCATTCTGATTCCAGAATCTGCACTGTTCGCATGACATTATAAAACTTTTCCTGCAGCAGCTTTTGTCTTTGGGACTCCAGACTGGGAAATGTTCATGCTATAGGACAAGTAGTTCTAGGGAATACAGGGAGCCATATTTATGGGGGCGGAAGGCAAAGCCAATTCCTTGAGTTAGCCTGAGAGTTATTTGCTTTTGGTTTGGTTCATTATGGCAAAATTATCATATCCAGGCTTTTCGCCTAATTCTTCTGATTCTACAACAAAAATTAGAAGAGGGTGGCCCAGAGATTCAGGTAAGCCTCTGAACCCTCCTTGGCCTTAGTTTCTGTACTTGAGTGCTCTCTGGAATTCCAGTTCAGTTCTACGAAACTCTGCTACACTGTGTAATAATCAAGCCCTCTTGGATCCCCTTTCTTTCCACTTATGAGACTCTAAAGCATGGAACCAAGAGTAGGATGGCAACGACAACTCCACCCTGCACAGCTCCAGTTGTCACTTCCTAGCTCCTACATCCATAATGCTGGAGGCAAGAAGCTCCCTGAAAAGCTGACACTCCCATGTCCTTGATTTGCCTGATAGTGACAGTCTGCAACCATTAACCAAGCATTTGTTTAGCACCTACTATGTGCCCTTGTTACATTGTGCCTGGAGACACAAAGGAGAATAAGTTATGGGTCTCAGACACCTCAGTCAGGGTAGAGGCTTTTGTTTTTTTATTTTTAAAGACTTTTAAAATTTATTTGACAGAGAGCACAAACAGGGATAGCAGCAGTGGGAGGGGGAGAATCAGGCCCCCCTTCTGAGCAAGGAGTCCAATGCGGGCTCCATCCCAGGACCCCAGGATCATGACCTGAGCTGAAGGCAGACGCCCAACCAACTGAGCCACCCAGGCACCACAGGGTAGAATTTCTTAACTTGAGGTCCACGAATATTTTTTAGTGGATCTGCAAGTGCTCTAAAACTGTATGCGGTATCTTGTGTATCTGCCAAGATGCTCACATATTTCCCTAGGGAGAAACTTCCTAGTTTTCAACAAATTTTGCAAGAAGCTGGTAATCCAGGAAAGTTATGAATCACTGACCATGTGGTCAAGACAGAATCCAAACAAATACTCAGAACATAGTAGCAGGAGTTCTGTAGTGAAGACATGAATGAGTTGCCATAGGATACCAAAGCAGGGACATTCATACTTCTCCCTGGGACTGAGGTAGATCCACGCCCCGTACAGATGATGTCAGCTGGGGCCACGGGGAGTAAGGAAGAGCTAGATAGGCAGGCAGGCAAGGAGAAGGGCATTCCAGGGTGTGAATTGAGGGGCCCAGTAGATCTAAACTGTTCTGTCCTGAGAAAACGCCGGTCTGGAATTGGATGCTTGGTATACAGGCTGTGAGGATGGCCATGTCGTAGCAGAGAAGTGTCGATTCTTGAAAGTCAGTGCCCGGGATGCATAGGGAGGGTGGCTATCGGTGATGGTGACAGTTGGGACTAGGTAGAGAAAGACTTCCGGATATGTCCCTAATACTGAGCAGCAGGAATCTGACCTCTGGGGACAGGCTGTCCAAGTCTCAGAGAAGGTCAACTTCACATCTCAGCTTCTGCTTCCTGAAAACTGGGCTTGATATTTAATAAATAAATCATGCAATCTTCCCTTCGCACCCTGCCCCAAATAAATACATTCACCGTTACCACCACTTCACAACTGGCCACTGTGGGCCCCTGACAATCAATTACCCACCGGAGATGAAATTATTGTTTAATGGCTCCTGGAATGGGCTCCCACTCTGACATTCATCACAATCAATAATGCATCAGCAGGGACAAAAGAAATTACCTGCCTCCTGCTAAGTGAAAGAGTCCATTTATATGCAGCACAGCCCCTTCACGCCTACTGAGCAGGCCACCACAGGTGGGTTTCCACATTACACAGTTCCTCACTCCAAGGAGATGGGGAAGTAGGCTCTCCAGTGAAAGTGTGCACACTGCTACCTACTCAGGCTCGACAGAGTCAAGGCAGGTCTTGCAGGTGGGCCACAGACGGGGATGGTGAACAAGAAATATCGGCCGATCAAACTAATAGGGATCCAGTTGCCTCTCTCCCTTCCCATATTTTTTCAATGTACCTTGCATCTCTGTGTTTTTCTATAGAGAGGACAGGGCATAATTTCCTTCGAGATATTTTGTAGGCCACTGGGTCTGGTTTCTGGTGCATTCTCTCTTTGTCACTTCCCACAGGATGATTGTAGATGAATTTTTCACCTCTTAGATCTGAGATTGATCACCCAAGAAATGGGCTTAATAATACTGACCTTAGATGGCTGTGATGAGGAGGAAGTTAAAGATTATATGTAATGCACGTGATAGGCATTCTCTGGCCTCCCCATCCTTATTTGGGAAAATATTCCACAGTTAGTATGATTCATCCTGATATTACTGATGGGCGAGGTTAACTGAAATAAGAACAGATCAAGAGAGAGTAATCATATTTAAATTCTGGGTCCTCAAGTCTTAGAGAACTTCCATGTTATTTCACCTTTTATATATCAGCAAATATCATTAGATCTGCTCAGAGATATTTTAACCAAATCAGAATCTAGGATAAAATATTTCCTTCCTTCCTTTCCTCTCTCCATTCATTCATCTATCCATTCATGTATTCATCTATTGGAATTTTATTTGGTGTTGACTATTGATCAGATGCTATGTCAGATCCTGTGACCTCCATGCCCCAAAGCCCCAAAGAACTTGCAGTGTGGGAAAAAAAAAAATCTAAGTAAATGATGGAGTAGTACAGTGAGTACGATGTCTCCTTGGAGTGGTATGGAAGGCTTCAGTGAGAAGGTGACGCCTGGGCTCACTCCCACCGGGTAGGCGGGAGTTTGCTGGTGCACAGGTAGCAGAGCCCTTAGGGAGACTCAATCACAATTTTTCCCATCAGTTCCTTACTTTTCCCCCCAATTTCAATATTTTGTGCTGTGTTCAATTTACAAGTGAGTAAAGTTATTCAAGGGAAACCAAGTTGCTCTGTCTGAAATCAGAGCGGCTAGGGATGAAGCCACAGCTGGAATTCACTTGCCTAGGGCTTTTTAACTTTGGCTGTGCCTTGTGCCTTACACAGAGAAGCAGATTCATTCAACATGGATTGGCTCTCGTTGGGACCAGCGTCCTGCTAAACAATGATGAGGAAGGGGTTGACGTAAAGATGAAAAAGACCTTAAGGTAAGACAAGCAAATAAATAAATGCAATATCATATCGTGTTTAGAAAGGGTGTATAGTAAAGTATAAGGATGCACAGAGAAAGGAACAATCAACTTTGTGGCATAGGGAGAAGTTTTCTCAGACAAGATGGCATCTGAGAAGTTAATAACCGCTGTTTTTGTTGTTATAGGCAAAGCACAGCTCACATTTGCCTTGATATAACAATGAATTCTAAGAGTACATGATTTCTACATTCCCCTTGTTTGTTACCTGGCTGCCCCACCTTGTGGATAAGAGGGCTTCCTGGCTGACTACCACTGAAATTCACTCCTTCACCTACAACCTTAACCCTTCCCTGTCTGAAGTTCCCTTTGAGCCTGTGTCTGGATGCTTGGCAATATTGAAAGAACAAGGCATGTACAAATGCAGCACTCTGCCAGCGTAAGAGTGTTTTATTATGATTAAAAAACATTTTTCCTTAAAACAACAATCTATATTGGTAATTATGTGCTGAGGTCCATCAGCTCTGTGCTCTGAAGGGTGCAACATTATTGTCAAGAGCTCTTGATTGCTTGCCTCTTGTTTTACAATCTTGGCTTGCTCTTGAGGCTCCGTCCCAGGCATTAGTGGAGAAACCAAAAATGGGACAACGGTAAATCCAAAAATGGTGCATGTGCTTCACCCACAGGTTTCCGCTTCTCTGGAGAGAGGGGCAGTGCAATGGCTGCCTTAAGTAGCTGCAGACATCTGTGCTCCAGAGGGAGAAACATGGAACCCGGGGCTCTCTGAACAGAGACGTGCGTATGCAGAGAGAAAGCCATACACCAAGGCAGAGACTCCGCTTCTGATCATAGTTGCTGTTTCTCATTATTTCATCTTGAATTTATTGTCCCATTAGCTAAATAGCCAGAGGTGGTAAAATTCCACCACTGGACACTCATGACTTTGAGTTGGCAAGACTTCATTGTGGCTTCAGTCACTTTCTTTCCTTCCCTCTCCATCTCCCCTTGCCCTTCCTCAGCAGAAATATATGGGTTGTGTAGTCATAGTTTTACAAAGCTCAAATCAAGTAAGTACATTTCTCTCTAACTTGTTTTGCCCTTAACAATATATTGTAGAAATCCCGCTGGGTCAATAGATATAGATCGAACAGGAACACATTCTTTTTATTAGTTGAAAAGTATCTCATGGTCCGAGTGTTCTACAGAGTGTTTAACTATCCCCCCATGGAGATGCATCCAGTTTGTTTCTACTTGTAAAATGATGCTGTGATAAACATCTTTGTACATGCCCTCTTTGGCAACCTACTTTCATTTCTAGGGGTTAGGTGCTAATAAGTGTGAGTTAGGGTGCAAAATATATGCATATTTTGAGTTTTAATAGATCTTGACAGATCATGGCAACTATTCACATTCCCACTAGCAATGTTTGAAAGTGCCTTACCTCCAGGATTCTTACCAGGTTAAAATCTCTTTTAAAATGCAAATACTACTGGAAAGGTGTTTAAATAGCAGTCAAAATAACAATGCCTGAAATTCATATAATCTTTTTGCAGTTTATAAAGTGCCTTTTATCACATATATTATCTCATCCAACCCCCAGAAAAGTCCTTGTGAGTGGTTCTTATAGAAACAGTACGCCTGGGTGGCTCAGTGGGTTAAGCTTCTTCTTTTAGCTCAGGTCATGATCTCAGGATCCCGGGATAGAGCCCTACATCAGGCTCTCTGCTCAGCGGGGAGCCTGCTTCCCTCTCCCCCACTCTCTCTGCCTGCCTCTCTGCCTACTTGTGATCTCTCTGTCAAATAAATAAATAAAATCTTTAAAAAACAAACAAATAAACAAAAAAACCAGAAGCAGAACTAGGCTTGGATGGAGTACAAAGTGGTTTGCCCAAGGCCAGGTTATCAGAGGGACAGCGAATCTAGAACTGATGACTTCAGGGGCTTTCCCCTCTACCTCACTGCTTCCCTATATGTAAAGGTAAATTACTTAATCACAAGGTGCAGTGAAAAGGGTGCTGCATTGTGCTCAGGGCCTGGCCCTGCTACTCATTACCTGGCTGGCTTTGGACAAGTTATTTTACTTCTTGGGCTACTGATTTACTTCTCTATTACAAAAACAAAAAAACGAAAAAACAAAAACAAAAACAAAACTAAGTGAGAAGTTCTCTGTCATCCCCTCTAGCTGTAATAACAATGACCCCGAGCAGGGCTGACAGATGCTAACAAGGGTACAGAAGCCTAAGGAAAAGGGAATCCTAAGGGAGGTGGGGTACAGGATCAGAGCAGTAAAGTTTGACATATGCCTAATTTAGAGCTTGGCCCACAACCCCTGCCATGTATTAAGTGCTTACCATGGGGATTATTGATACTCAGGTGAATGGTATAAGTTCTATGCAGGAAGTGGGAAAAACTTAGTTTCTTCTTTCAGCAACTTGGGATAAGTATCCAGATGATCTTAGAGCACGTGTTCATGAATTACTTATAAATTCTGGCATTTAAAGTCTTCCCATGTGCCAGGCAGTTGGTGCCTCGATTTATATATAGCTATCTTCCCCAGAGGGTGGTCATATTCTATGCCAAGAGTTTTCTGGCAGATTCTTTAGGTCAGATAAGCTTTGACCTGCTCAACTTACCCCTGAGGTTGATTTCTAGAAGCCTCATATTTAGGTTGGGTTTACTAAAACCCCTCAGTCTAATTTCATGCAACTCACTGTCAATCTAGTCTCACCCATTCTATTGATTTTTTTTATTGTAAAAGTAACATATAATAATTAAAAATGTATTCGTAAGCATTAACATGAGTGTAAATAACCTTCCAGTCATTTCTCTTAAATACAACTGAAGTCCTACTGTGTGTTTATGTGTGTGTATAATTGCAAGCTCTGCCTTTATTTTTTTTCACTTAACATCAACAGTTTCTCTGAGCGCCCCCCCCCCCCGCCCCGGATGAGACGTTCAGTCTTGTCCATAGGTGCAGGTGGAGAAGCTGGGAAGATGGTGACAGATGCATATTATCTTTCAAAGCAAAAATGTCACCATGGTTAAAATGAGGCCCCTTGGTCCCTTAGAAATCAAAAGAGCAATTTCTTCTCTCTGAGGAACACTGGAAAGAATGTGGAGGGGAGGCAGATGGTGTATTTCTTCTTCCAAGATCGAGGCTGCAGGCTGGGGAGAAGGTTCTAGAATTTCCTCTCCCTGACAGGTCCTTCTATGATCTTTAAGAAGACCATATGATGAAATAGAGACTATTGGTATAGATACTTTGATTTAGTTTATTTCCCTATGAAAGATTTCAAGATTTGGGATGACAGGGTTGAAGATACATAATTTTAAATTTCTGTATATTTGTGCAATTTAATTTTAAAACTAAACATATGTGAAAATACTTTGAAACTGTAAAGTGACATCTGAATACCGCTAAGATCATTATTGCTATTAAATTTAATTTGGCTGTTTGGCGACCTCATTATCAGTCTGCATGTTAAATACTTAAGTACTTGTGAATGTTGATTAGGCCACATCAGTTTCTTCATCTGTAAAATGCATATGATAATAATGTCTACTTTTTTTTTTTTTGAGGATCAAATGAAATAATGCACACAAAAATGCTTTTAAACTCTAAAGTACTAAAAAGACTCTATAAAGTACTAATTAGATATTAATAATGATAGTTTTTTATTATATTAGCCATCCTTCCTACCTTTCCATTATCTTATCAAAATACCTTTGGTATCTTCAATCAGTTTCTACTGAGGCATATTGGAGATGCCCCAGGAAGAGAAAGAACAAGGCCTGCTCACATGCCCCACAGTGGATCCCTCTATTGGTCCTTGATTGATAAAATGGACAGACTGAGGATATCCTTGTCCTGACACTTGATGACTTCATGGATAAGTACCTATAGCTCTCTAAGCCATAGAGACAAATATAACATAAAACGTGTGTTATAACATATTTTGTATATCTATAGTGTGTGTATGTGTGTGTGTAATTATTAAATGGTGTAATGCCTGGCACATCACTACGGTTCATTAATGGTTATTAGCTGAAGGTTTTCTGTAGCTCTAGGGTAATGGGACAGTAGTGACATGTTTTGGCTGATCAACGAGATTTCAGACCAGCCAGTGGAAGGACCTGAAGTTGCTAAAGAATGTTTCTCTAAGAAATCCTTATGGCTCCAATAATTCTGAGTTGTGTTTTTCTTATAAGCACATACGATTATTTGTTAATAATAATTCAATGAGCAATAGCTGATCCTAACCCACATCATTATATGAGGGGACTCTAAGTTTTTAAAACTCTAAATAGCAGGGAAAACACCTGAAAACAAATAGTCTGGGGAAAACAGAAGTAAAGAGCAGGATTTTGGTTCTGGTTTTGTTTTGTATTCATTTTGCAGGGGAGGAGCAGGAGGAGTCCAGCCTCTCGACTTGCACGAAGCTGGCACTGAGCTTGGAATTCACCTGGCAGTGCTCTCCCGGTTTGTTATCCTGTTCAGTCAGATTCAGACTTAGGGGGCTGCCCTGGGACTGCGGGAGGGCTTTTCAGGCGGAGGATTCTGTTAAGTCTGGGGGAGGGCAGTTCCATCGAAGGTCAGGTTTCTCACAGACGAGATGCAGAGCCCTGGGAATTGAAGTAGTGCCTCTGAGAAGTGTGGGCAAATGAAGCTGGGGATGAAGGGGTGGAGTTGAGCAAGCAATGAGGTCAAACCTGGGAAAGGAGGAGAAAGAAAGAGAGACAAATAGAAATCACATGGTGCTTGTGCTTAGCTGTGATCTAACATGACTTTCCCCTCTGTTGGCAAAGGGGGGCACATGATGTTAACATTCATTATCATGTCATATTCGATTGACTGCCAGAATTTATTATACTTTCTGCTGTTACACACTGAATACTGACAAAACCCATTCCCTTGCTCAAGAAAGGTCTCTGCTTTCTAATCTTCACACAATAACAGGGAGGTGGAAGGCCATCAATACCAGAGTAATGAGTGTCAGAGTGAGGCCAGGTCTGCAGCACCTTGATTCCAGAAGCAGCGGGAAAAGGAGAGAAGAGGAGGTGGAGGGATACGTGACTGCTTCGGGATAATGAAGCACTCAGATGGGGCTGGGCATCTAACTAGGTGCAGAGGTGCAAGTGACAGGATCCCTCACTATGTGTGTGTGTGTGTGTGTGTGACTGCAGTCAACCGTATGTCTTCATGCCACCTCCTAGTAAGAACTGGGAACAACAATAGGCAAAGGAGGAGATGCTGTTTCCACCATTAGAATAATCCAGCTTATCGGTGAAGATGCATTTTGCCTAAGATAATTAACTCCAAAACTATTTCTTGAGCATCCTCTATGGAACAAGCACTGTACTGAGCTTCTAGGGATACGAGAATGGAGAGACACAATTTTTCAGACTAGAGTAGTCCACTGGGGGCCAGGAAGAGACAATCTAACAGCTACTGGACAATTGCTGAATTTAGTAATAGAGTTTCATTGAGATACTTGAATATTTATTAAAATGATTTATTTAAGACATGAGTCAAGATGTTGAGAATATGAAGATAAATAAAACAGAGTCAGTGTTCTCTGGGACTTCACAAAGAGTGCTAGGAGAGCACTGTACAGGGAGGGGACTAGCACAGATCCATGTGAGGGAGAATGAGATGCTGGCACAGACTCTTGGGGGTTACTAGTAATCAGGCAAATGTAAGGCAACAAGGGTTCAAGAAGAGCAACCAGCATGTCAAAAGGCTCAGATCAAGGAAGAACATCCCGTTGAGGAACTTCAGCAAGTAGTGGGCATGCTGGAACACTGGGTCTGTGAGTAGTGGTGGGTGGAGAAGACATCAATCCCACCCTGTAAAGTGCCCTCAGCAGAAGGCATATGACCTTGGGAAAGCCATGATTCCAAGCCTTGTAGGCTGTCCATATTTCCTTATGTAGGGTTCCTTTTCCCATTTACTCTCTCCCCACCTTAAAGTACATTCACCTGAGTCAAGTATCAGGTGGCAAGGCTGATGGGCTCAAAGGGATTTACATTTGAACACATACTCCTCAGACCTCAGAACCCAGAGAACTGGGTGTGATAAAGGGGGATCCAATAGAGAACCCCAGAACCTCTCAAATTAAGCCAACTACTCATGAAGTGAGAACAGAGTAAGTGAATTCTGGTTTCTCTGAATTGAGGTAAATAAATTAAAGAAGTCAGACTACTCAAGGCCAGAGCTATGTCCTGGCTTGAATCCCCAAGGATAGAACTCAGGCATAGATTCTTTTTTTTTTTTTTTTTTTCTTATTGGAGAGAGAAAGTTCCAGAGATAGGTTTTGCATTTTACATTTATCTCAGCCCTAAAGAACATCATGAGGATTCTAAAATATCCTTGATGGGGGGCCAGAGACTCAATGTTTTAAATTCTGAAGGAATAGCTCTCATATGGAAAGCTGGGGGTTTATTTATATTAGAATGATTCAGATTTGCTGGAGCCCTAAGAATGGGTCAACTGAGGTAAAGTTAACTTACCAGTTTCCTGTAAACCTAAGGATACATTTGCATCTTTGTTTGTAAAAATTAAAATAATCATTTACATACACATTTGCATTCTGTACCAACTCTGTGTACACAAGATTAAATTAATTAGTAGCTTTGATATGTAAGTTGTATCTAACGACTACCAACAATGTGGTATTGTGGAAAGAGCTCAGGCTCTGAAGGCTTTGGGTCTGAATCCTGAATCTGCCACTTATTAGCGATATATTTCTCTTCTGAGTCTCAGTTTCTTCCCATGTAAAAACAGTAAAACTATACCTCACCTGCCTATTTAATGCTCGAAGAGCTTCATAATAGAAACAATGTATTTAGCACAATGCCTGGCACAAAGAAGGTGTGAAGCATAAATTTTTTCATTTGACAACTCAGGATTGTGGCCCCAAATGACCCAATGAAGGGCAGTCTTTTTAAGCAGGTGCCTTTGTCTTCCTAGGTTTAGTTCTCTACGAAGGAAGGGTAATCCACCAGACATTTGTGAGATGAAAATAAGCTGACCTGAGTACATGGTCTGACTCTCCCAACCATCCTCACCATCCTCAGGGGTCCAGCTCTCTTTTTAGACAGCATGGATTCCATGTTGACAGATAAAACTGCATGTACTGGGAACTCCCCATTTCTTTGCTTCTCCATTACTCCTCCATGCTCATCTGGAAAAGTCCAGCCCTCTGCTTAGTTCATGTGTGGGCCATGACCAGAGCAACTGAAGGTGACAGGAGAATAAGACCCATAACGATGTTGTGTTAGTTGGAGTCTTTAGGAAGCAGATGCCAAGATGGAGTTTGAAGTGGGTAGGGAAGAAGTAAGCTTAATGAAAGATAAAGCTGAAGAGGGCGGAGAGATAGGCAAGGAAAACTTCCAGAATGTGAGGCAGGTCTGAAACAAGCGAGAGAGTAAGGAATGTTTTAGATTATGCTACAATCCTGAGGAATTATTGGTCAGCCCAGTGAAGTGCCCAAGTACAGACTGCCAATAGGACAGTTCCACGAGGGGCTCCTGCCACATTTGGTCATGGGCTAGGTTGTGCTAAGAAGTGCATGGCTTTGGCTCAAATGTTCTGTCAGATACCAAAGACACTGCACACGGAGGTTGTCTGCCAACTTTCGTCTTCTGGCTAACCACATCTCTCACTTGAAAGGGGATTTGAGTGACCCATGTTCATGGCTACTATACAGACTATGGAAGTTCCCTTAAATTAAGACCAAAAATATTGAATGGGTTTTTAGTGCTGCTGGCCAATCTTACTACATTTCCTTAGTGAATCTGCTCTCCCCGCTCTGAAATGACCACTTCACATCTTCATTTCTCTCCTCAAAGTTCTGAAACTCCCTTTTTCTACTGTCAGATAATTGCCGTACTTTATTTCACTGAGAAAATAGCAACAGTCAGAAGTAATTCACCACGCTGACCGTATCACAATTCTTGCATCTGACAAAATGGGAGAAGAGGGCCAGGGTGAAGGCTGTATTGTTTGGACCTTAAAGCCAGGAAAACCAGGCATTAGGGGCCTGGGGCTCCGAGGAGGAGCAGACGCCATTAGCTCCTACATCTGTACCCACATACTCTGCCTTCTAGCCTGTAAGCTGTGCCTGCTCCCATCTAAAGCTGACCCCCTCCACTTGTATACTGGATTTCCTCCCAGAATTCTTAAGAGTCTTACTCCTCATTCCTCTTCATCCCAGCAGAGACTGGTCTAGTTAGCGCCTTCTTCTGCATTCCTTTTTGGGTAGTGCTCCCTCAGATGGTTGTCCATACTCTTCAGCTCCATCTTTCCACTTCCAAATTTTTGTGCCTTTCCCCATTTCTCCCCTTTATCCAGTTTTCTCCCATTTATCCAGCTATTTAGACCAAAACTATTAACAAATTATCCAGCCTTGACCTTAACCTATATATCTGGTATGTGATTATTTTTCATCTCTTGCACTTCTACCCTCTACTCCAAGCTCACAGCACCTCTCATTGCACTACTATGGTAACCCCCTAAATGATCTTCCTCCTGCCACTTATGTACCCCTATGTTGTACTCTTCACAGAGCACTTGGTCAAGTCATTTGTCTGCCAATAAGCCTTCAGTGGTTACTAACACACTAAGAGCTCCAATTTCAAACTATCCCTTAACTTGGTGGCTTAAAGCAGTTTTATGGATTCAATGTTCATCCCTCCCTGCCCCCAAATTCATATATTGAAACCTTACCCCTCAGTGTAATGGTGTTAGAAGGAGGGACCTTTGGGAGGTAATTAGGATGAGACAAGGTCATGAGGGTGGAGCTTTTATGAACAAGACTAGTCTCTTACAAGAGTCACAGAGAGCTTGCTTCCTCTCTCTGTTCTCCACCATGTAAAGAAACAATGAGAACCTGGCAGTCTATAATCCAGGAGAAGGGTTTCTCCAGAATCTGACCGTGTTGGCACCTTGGACTTCAAGCTTCTAGAAGTGTAAGAGATAAGTTTCTTTTATTTATAAGCCACCCAGTCTGTGGTATTTTCATTATAAAAGCCTGAGCTGACTGAGATGAACAGCAACAATTTTTATTATGTTTCAAGAGTTTGTGGGTTAGGAATCCAGGCAAGGCTGAGCTAAGTGATTCTTCTTTTCTACATGGTATCAACTGGGGTTGCTCAGTAGGTTCAGCTGGAGGCTAGTCTGGTCCAGAGAGTCAAAGATGGCTTTACTCTCATGCCTGGCACCTTGGCAAAGAGGATTGAAAAGCAGGACGCCACTGGGCCCAGGGGAGCCCCTATCCTTCTTCATGTAGTCTATGGCCTCTCCACATCATTTCTCCAACAGAACTTGTATGTGATAGCTAAGTGCTCCCAGAGACCAGAATTAAAGCCAGCAAGTCTCCAAAAGCCCAGATCTGGAGCTGCCCTAACCTTACTCCTGTAGTAGTTCATTGTGCAAAGTTATCACAGGCCACCCTACAACCAAGGGAAGGAGAAACATACCTTTCCTTCTCAAGGAAAGGCTAACAAAAGATTTGTGGCCCCCTTGACTCCACCATGCTAAAAATACAATTAGGTTCTTTTTATATGGAGTACAGTGTCCTACACGGTTGGTCTTTGGCCATTAATATAAGTTTCGTTTATTTTGTCTACTCTTTTCATTCTAGTCATTCATATTCTCCAGTGTTTCTGAAATACTTTTTTTCAATTCAAGACCTTTGTACTTGCTGGATAATCCCCAAACATTGACACCATTCTTCTCTTCTTCCTTCAGGCATTTGCTCATAGGCTACTTCTGAGAAAGGTCATCTCTTAGGTAGCCTGCTTCTCTTCTCATATTCCATGTGATTGGCCTTCATAATGTTACTTACCACCTGACCTTTTATTACCTGTGGTTGGCTTACTCTGTCTTTCCAGTGGAAGGGAATGTTTTTGTTTTGCTCACCACTGAACTTCAGCTGTTAGAAAAGGGGAGGGCACTTAGAAGACCCTCAGAAAATGTTTATTAAATTAAGGAAATCAAGTAACTCCTCTGTTTTCAAGGAGATTAACAGAAAAAGGAGAGACCAGGTAGCAGTACAGTTACTCTTATTCTCCCAGGCGCCTCATTCTAAATGACTTGACATTACTTGTATTTATTTCCTATAATTGCATGTGGGAATCAAGAGAAAGCAAAGTCCCAAATGTAGTGATAGAAAAGAGGCTCCAGAGGGCTTCCTTCCAATCACTAAAGCTGGCAGCCCCCAGTGCTTTCTGTTTGGCTTAAGTACATCAGTATAATCGAAGCATATGTAGTGGGGGAGAATTCTGGGTTTGCAAATGCTCTTGTCTTGCAATGGCGGCATGTGGGTTGGGGTGAAATGTTCAATCAAATTGAATACTTCTTACTGAGAATTCGAGAATAAAAATGACTTTAAAATATTAAGGCTCAACCAGCAGATTGTTTAATCCTTCATCAAATTCGCAGAGCAGGATCTAGGGCCTGTCACATAATAGACACTCAGTAATATTGGTCACATAATAAATTCTATTGGGAATTCCATATATGGCTTCTGTTGAATTCAAATGTGAGGCTTCATGTTACAGATGAGAATTCTGGCCAACTCTGTGTACCACTCACAAGAGTCACCAGCTGGATGCAAAAGTATAAAGGGGGTGTTCTGGAGAAGTCTCATGGCCCATCCTACCTATAACTCTTAGGATGGCTGTGGTAGAAAACAACAGAGATCCATTTGAACTAGTAAAGCAAAGTAGTCACCTTGATGGGACTATCTTACGGAATCCCTGAAGTCTGAACACCAAGGCAGAGCTGGGACAGCCAGGAGGCAGCTGCGTCACAGAAGGAAGTAGAGCTGGTGCTTGGAATGCTGGCAAGAGCCTCTTCATCCTTCATTCAGTTTTCCTCCACTGCATGTTGGCATCTTCCTGTCATGCTGACTATCGGTTTTCTACATATGGCCAAAAAAAAAAAAAAACAAAAAAAAAAAACATGGCCACCTATAATGCTCAAGATTCCTGGCTTTGGTGAAAAGAGGGAGGACCCTTTCTAAACTCAGCTTCAGTAATTGAGAAGGCAGTGGTTGGCCCAGCAGGTTAGAGGTGTAGTATCCTGCTCAAATCAACTGTGGTTAGAAGGTGGAGTCAGATAAAAACACAGTGGCTCACGTGGAACTGTAAGAATTAAGGGAATTAGGGGAAAATGGTTCTCAGAGGAGGGCAGGGTGTGATGAGACAATCCTGTAGCTGTCTGCCTCAACCACCTTTTACATGAAGTTAACCCACATATAATCCTTTCTGAGAACAGTAGCTGTGCCTTGCCCCACATGGCCACACCTTCTATCCACTGATGATATTGCCTTTGCTCCAGGGCAGCACAGCATATTCTTCATAACTTATGCACTAGTTCAGAAGGAAATATTGAGTAATTTTCTAGGCAACTTGGAGATTGAAGGTGTTAGCCATGGGAGCAGAAGCTGAAAGGGTACACAAGGTAGATTTGGGTTCATCAGGACAGCCGAAGCCCATGCTGCCCAAAGTTATTAGGAAGTGAAGCCACAGGTGAGCACAGGAGGATGTTCAGGGGCATGTGACTGGAACTGATACAGAGGCAGAAGTTGATCTTCATGATAGGGGTGGGGGGTGGGTTCGGTGTGTTGAGAGATGGGCCCCTGAGGGCTGGCTCCTGGAGCTTCCTGGATTCTGACTGGCATTTAGTTCCAGTCTCAGCCTACCTATATAATATTAGAGTAAAACTCTTTTATATAAGCAAGCTTGGTCTCTGTGACTTGAACCAAAGAGATTTGAAGGGAAAGTTTGCCCTAACAGTTTCCTGGCCCATGTCTCTGGTTGCACGCTGTGCTCCCCTGCTCTAGCCAGGTCTGGATAACAGATCAGGAAATCAAAGGGCTGGGTATTCATGGTGAAAGTTAAGAAGATAAAGAGGATTTCCCCTGATTTTACAGAGAGGGAAACTAACTCTATGAGGCAGTTACATAGTTAGATATCTGCTTGAAGGTCAATAGTCATGAAAAGATTCAAACCAGGTACTTCCACTCCAACTCTAAAGAGTTTTCATTCCATCACTCTGAATTCACCTTTGGTTACTTGCACTAAAACTGATAGCATCCTAGGACTCTGATCTAATAAATAACATTTAAAAGAACAACCCTATTGTAGCCACCAATAAAAGCAGCATCCTGCATTTTAAAGTTTAAATTTACCTGTTTTGTGCCAAACACACACACACACACATACATTCACATACATACAGATGCTCACACACACATTTGTACACTCACATTCACACACACATACATGCACACACACACACATCTCAAGATGTGTGTGATGGGAAATCTTGTGGCCCTCTGAAAATATGTTTCTATTAAATAATTTTTTTTCTCATTGGGATTGATTGACAGACTTCGTGTAATGTTATTGGGAATACAATTAAAAAAATCTTCTTAACTAAATTTACTATTTAACTTAAATGTAACAATCATTGCTTAATCAATACCTATAGTGGGTTGAATGGTGACTCCCCCCAAAAGATATGTCCATGTCCTAATCCCCAGAACCTGTGAATGTGACCTTATTTGGAAAAACTCCTTTTAGGTTTAATGAAGTTGAAGATTTTGAGATGAGGTCATATGGATTTCTGAGTGGGTCCTAAATCCAAAGGCAAGTGGCCTTGTGAGAGAAGAAGAGGAGAAGGCAACTGACATGGAGGGGGAACCATGTGAAGTCTGAGGAAGAAGTTGGAGTCATGTGATAACAAGCCAAGGACATTAAGAGCTCCCAGATGCTCGAAGAGGAAAAGATTCATTCTCCCCTAGAGCTTTCCGGGAAAGCTAGGACCTGCTGACACCTTGGTTTTGTAGTTTTGACAGTCAAAACTTTGGAAGACTTCAGCCTTTCAGAAAATTTAGGGCTGCCTCTTAGACTATGTACTTACTTGCCTGCCCTAATCTGTGTAGGATGTTACCTGTTCCCTGTTACCTCTTCCTTGCATCCAGTTATCTCCTTTGCTCAAAAGGAGCTACCCTCCTTTAAACACCTCTCAACAGCTCAGCTTACTTTAAGCTCACTACAGTTCCCGGCGCCTTGTCTAGAGTCTAAAATTACATAGGAAGTAAATGTGGAGACGGGTCCAATGGGATATGCCCTCCTCCATTTCTGTCCAGTTAGGTTCAAGTTATAACAGGGCAACCAGTCTTCTAATCTTTCTATGAAGGCCCTTCTCTCAACTGGCAGAATAAATTATTATTAATTATTAATATTGTTATTTTTATTTGCATATAGTACTGGAAATCATCTTTCAGATTCTTCCACAAAAAACTGCTGCCAATTGTCTTAAAGGGCTGGAGCTAGGGTTGCTCTTTTACTGTCTTAATTCTAATGAACATTTAAAGTGGAATTTGAAACGATCAACAAACCAACAAGGCAACCAACTGAATGGGAGACAGTACTTGTGAATGATATCTCTGATAAGGAGGTTCATAATCACAATATATAAAGAACTTACACAATTCAAGACCCCAAACACCCCAAATAATCTGATTAAAATGGTCAGAGGACCTGAACGGGCACTTTCTCAAAAAAGACATACAAATGCTGACAGACACATGAAGAGATGCTAAACATCACTAATCATCAGGGAAATGCAAATCAAAACCATGAGAGATATTACCTTATACCTGTTACAATGGCTACTATAAAAAAGACAAGAAAGTATTAGCAATGATATGGAGAAAAAGATCCCTTGTGCACTGTGGGTGGGAATACAAATTAGTGCAGCCACTCTGGAAAACAGTATGAGTTTTCTCAAAAAATTTTAAAAAATGGAATTATCATATGATCCAGTAATGCTACTATTGGATATATACCCAAAGAAAAGGGAAACAGTAATTTGAAAAGAAGATAAACCTCTATGTTTGTTGTAGTTATTAGTTATAATAATCAAGAAAAGAAAGTAATGCAAGTGTCTATTCGTAAATGAATGGATAAAGAAGATGTATACCACTTATTTCACATATACATATATACACATACATATATATGTACATATATATAATGTGTGTGTGTGTATAATATTACACAGGAAAAAAAGAATAAGATCTTGCCATTTGCAACAATATGGATGGACCAAAAAAGTAAAATTGTACATGAAATAAGTCAGACGGAGAAAGACAAATAATACGTGATGTCAGTCATGTGTGGAATTTAAGAAACAAAACAAAGAAAAAAAAAAGAAACAAATGAAAAAGCAGACTCTTAAATACAGAGAACAAATTGGTGGTTGCCAGAGGGGAGGTGAGTGGGAGGATGGATGAAACGGATAAAGGGGATTAAGAGTACATTTATTGTGATGTTCACTGAGTAATGTATAGATTATTGAATCATTATATTGTGCACCTGAAACTAATATGAAACTGTTAATTATACTTCAATAAAAAGTGCAAAATAGTGGAATTTGAGAGAAACATTCATCAAACACGCAGAGCAGTTTTCTGACATCAAATTTGGCTGGTTAGGATGAGTTCTTAACTGATTGTTTCCCTGGCATAAGCCATTATTTCTCATTCTAAGCTGATAGGAAACTGAACAGAGCAGGTAGCTTTATCACCCCTTCCCAGGGGCTCTCAGATTTGCTCATCCATTTATGCTATCTTGGGGCCACCCGACTACCAACAGTCCCCTTCCTACCAGTACCCTCACAAGTGATAGAAAGGATATTTGAAGACAGCCTGACAATCTCCTAAAACACCGAAGAAGTGGGAGAGAAAAGTGGGCACTATAGCTAATGTTAACTTTAAATTAAACATACTAGTCCCCCTCCCATCGCACGCACACTCACACACACCCAAGTGCATAACTAGTCAGGATTATTTATGTAAATGCTTTAAAGAATGGGCCTAAAGATATTTTTCTTCTCAGCAGCCTTTTGAGCAGTTTCTATCTTTTTCATCTGTTTTCATCTAAGCTGTACTTTAGTGTCTTTTAACTGTATAGTTTTATGTGTCACCACTGATGCTAGTCGCCAGATAAATACAGCAGAGTGCTGGCATAGATCTTCTTTATGGTGTATATATATACAAAGTTGCTTCCACATTTGTACACGTGCTCCATATTTTTGGAACCTGAAACTGACAGGAGAAATAATAAACCAACTTTGTAAAGTAACAGATTCCCAATAGTTTAAGGCATTGAAGAAATCTTGACAACCCTCTTTATGATGATGTATAGACAGCATTCATTCAGCAGCAAACATTTATTTTGTTGCTACCAAGTTCTAGGCACTCTGCTAGGCATTGGGGATACACCATGACTAAAATATGGGTTGTGCTTGCGACTTTTGAGTCTTGAGAAGCAGGCATGGGTATAAATGAACTGAAACAAAACAATGCAATAATTTAAACAGAGTATCTTGGGAGCACAGAGGAGAGAGTAACCAACCTTTTCCAGAAGTGGGGTCAGCGGAAGCTTCAGAGCACAACAAAATCAGTGGCTTTTTGAGACCAAAGAGTTAACTGAGGTAGATTCCAATGCTGAAAATAGCATTTATTCTACCTGAAAAAATAGGACAGTAAGTGGGTGACAAATTGCTCCATGTTTATTTCTTCCTTAAGAAATGGAAATATTACAAGTCACTGTGAGCAATTTTTCCTGCTTGTCAAGGTCTGCCCCTAGTTCATGTGGGAGACGGAAATAATGAAAAGTAGCTGTGATAGTTGCCTTCAAATATTTGAGATGCTGTCATATGGAGAAAGAATAACACTTCCTCAGAGATAATCCAGAGGGTCATGGTTGGGACCCAAAAGCAACAATTATAAGGAAAGCGATTTTAGCTTCATGTGAGGAAGAAAACTATCTCCTGTGGAACTGGCAGCCTTGTGGGAGTAGTGAGTGTCCCATCACCAACAGGATTCAAGCAGAGCTGGGTGATCCTGTCTGGAGGAATAACCAGGTTAGGGTGTCTTTTTACCCAGTGTGTTTTGTTTTGTTTTGTTTTTAACTGGATACATACATTTGTGCTGAATTATGAAGCAGAAAGAAGTTTTGGGGGGAAGGATGAGGCAGTAAGGCACAATGATGGTATTTAGGACAAAGGATCTTCATTTCTTCTTCAAGATCTCCAAGAGGAATAATTCTACCTCTTAGCCACTCAAACCTGCTCATGACTCTGGAGGGAAAGAAGTTTGAATATTATCATGCTGGTCCCATGGAGAAGGGAGCCTCTACAACCCAGCAAGGATAACATCTACCTTCCATTAAGGTGGGAGCATAAGGCTTATTTCATTATGAGATGTTGGAGGCTTGCAGATTCTTAGAAGAAAGGAAAGCAGAAGGGCAAAGTAGTGTTTATTTATAAAGCCAGATTTTACATACAGTGCCCGCCAAGGATTTAATGCCGTGCTTCAAGTGAATAAATCCCTCCAGTGTCAGAGACATAAGACGTTGTCAAGCTGCCTCTGAGACAATGTGATCATAAAGTCTTAGAACCAAAATACCTCCAGTCACCTTGGTAAGAAAATAATCCTCTCTCAAGTGATGCTTTGAAGTTTAATGGAGTTGCTCCCTATCCAGTAAATGAAATCTGGAGTTGTGTGTGGCAGTGCTGTGCTGCTGAAGAGGGCTTCAAAGCAGAGGAAGGATGCTCCTCTCTCTCTCCGAATCCTCCCCAGGCTGACCCCAATCTGCTTTTATAGTCCCATTTCCCATAACTGTCCTACATGAAACACATGCCTCAGCCAAACTGTCTACTCCGCCTGCCCAGGAAGGCCATGGAGAAGAGTTCAAGCCAGCGGAACTGCAGACTCTGACCAAGGAGTGCCCCATCTCTTAATGTGGGTTTGGTGGAACAGCCAGGATAAAGTTCAAATGAAGGCCAGCCTGGAAAGTTGGACCCACTTATCATAAATGAATCTGGTCAGGTGACCATGGGGAAAAAAGAGCCTCGTAGGAATGCCCTAACCTGACAGTGAGATCCTGACTACGTGACAGTTGAATCCATGTGGGTATGGAGAATGGGACAGGTGGAGCATTGTGATTAGCCTGAGGTCAGGAAAAGAGTCTTGAAGGCAGGAGATGGGTATCAGCAACCTGGGGTCCATGCAGTCTTGGCACTTATCTCTAGAGAGAGAGAAGTGTTATTGAAAGAGACTTGCAACCCAATGCCATTTCAACAGGGGATCACCGGAGAAGACTAAATGCCATTAGGACAACATTCTGCATGGAAGTGAAGGACACATCTGGTCCTGTTGTTGTGGTGTGATCATCAGGAGGGATCTGACCTCACAGACCTGGCAGTAATATATAACAATGGCCGGAGAGATTCTTCACCATAGAGCTTTGTGGAAGTGACTAAAGGAGATACGTGTGACACAAGTCATAATGTGTAATGAGAACTATCTGCAGTTCATTTTATACTGGAACACAGAGCAAAGGAAGTAGGAGTCTCGGTTTCCTTTCAGTAAGGAATGGATGAAAATCCTACCGTGGTTTAACTCTTGGGGTTCTGATATAATCCACATCCCTCTTGGGTATTTTCCACCTTGCCTATAGCTCAAAAAACCTGTGCTAGTATAAATATGCCTTGCTAAAGGAGCTTATTTTCCACAATTCTGTGTTACTGTGAGCTAAGTTATAAGGAAAACTGTACTTCCCCCTAATATGTTCCTCAAATAACTGGTTATGCTGACATGTCTTTGAGGTACACTCTAGCCTAAGCGCCCTTTGGTCTCTACCTGAGGTGAATGAGGCTAGGTGGATAGATAAGAACCAGATCCGAAATGGCCTGTCACACTGAGTCTGAATCCTAACATTGAGCTTGATATCGTGCGAAGTGGAGGGTCATTGAAGGCCATAAAACAGGGCAGTAGATGAGTCTGGGAGGGGAGCACTGGGGGTACACAGCAAAGAAACTAAATCCTAGAGATCTGTGGGGTAGAATATGATTTATTTCTCTTGAGACTGGACCCACTTTGTACATCCTCCAACAGGCAGCTCATCTCCTAGGCAGAGTGGGATGCTGGTAGTGAAAGCCAATTGTTTACACAGTACATGGACATACAAGGAAGATTCTCAAATGCTTGAATTTGGAAGTGAGGGGCAGATGAAACTAATGGATGAAACAAAGTTGGATTTTGAGAGTATAGAGGTACTTGCTGATGGGAATGGAGCTGACTTTATCTTTAGAATGTTGAATAAGAATTTATTACAAAGACAGATCTGTTTTTTATTTGCATGGGAAATGATATTTTTAAAATTTTTTAAAGATTTTATTTATTTGAGAGAGAGAGAGCATGAGTTGGGGAAAGGGGCACAGGGAGAAGGAGAAGCAGACTTCCCACTGAGCAGAGAGCCTGACTTGGGGCTGGACACCAGGACCTTGATATCATGGCCTGAGTCAAAGGCAGATGCTTAACTGACTAAGCCCCCCAGGTGCCCCTCTTTTTGACTTAAATGCAATATATTTGTTTGGCCTTCTGAAGCCTGTGAAACTTCACTTTTCTAGGAAGAGTTTGTCAGTGTTTGGCCCAGTGGTGGAGACATGGAAAAGGAGACATGTATACAACTTAGTACTCCTGATCTATGAAAGCCCAGTTGAACTTACAAGCAATCAGTTTGGTGACAGAGTAACACTGAACAGTTCTTCAAAGCCATTAGTTCTTCCTATCTATAAGCATAGGAAGAAAAGGATAGGATGAGCAATTGAAACTGCAAAGTGAAGATGAATTTCTATCAAAACTGGTAAACAAATGGGGCTCTTAGGCAAAGATGATCAAGTGGGGTGGTTTACGGAGGTGGAATGTTTCTTGGATAAGAAAGTGGAGTCCTTGGTTAAAAGAAAGAGGAACATTGTAATGAGTGTACTGATGACTGTCCAACTGACCACTGCCCCTGATATGGGTGGTGTCAGTGGTAAAACTCGGCACCCAGGAAATGGGGTCAGTTAGGGTTTGGCAATATGTGGAGGAGATCTTCAGATTTTCTAGATCCTCTTTTGGCATGGAGAGACCCTTCACTAGATACTTTGTCATCTTCTTGATACATGATCACCATATTCTGTCACCAAAATCTAAAGGATGAGTTAGGGGTGCCTGGGTGGGGCAGTCAGTTAAGCATCTGCCCTCGACTCAGGTCATGATCCTAGAGTCCTGAGATAGAGCCTTGACTTAGGTTCCCTGGGGAGACTGCTTTTCCCTCTGCCCTTCCCCCTGTTCTTGGTCTCTCCTCCTCTCTCTCACATGCTTTCTCTCTCTCTTAAATAAATAAATAAAATCTTTAAAACAAAACAGAACAAAACATTCAACTCTTGGTTTCAGCTCTAGTTGTGACCTCGGGGTCCTGAGTTCAAGTCCCACATCAGGCTCCACACTCAGCATAGCGTCTGCTTGAAATTCTCTTTCTCCCTCTGCTCCTCCAAATTGTGCTCATGCTCTCACTTAGTAAATAAATAAATCTTTAAAAAATAAAGGATGAGTTGGTGCTAATGAGGCAAAGGATAAGTGGTGATAGTGAGTTAACTCTCAAATAGTCCTGAAAAGAGGGGTGCCTGGCTGGCTCAGTCAGAAGAGTCTGTGACTCTTAATCTTGGGCTCATGAGTTTGAGCCCCAATATGGGTGTAGAGAATATTTAATTAAATAAAGAAACTTAAAAAATAAATAAATAAAATAAGATAGTCCTGGAAAGAGAATACTATGCTAAAAGCCCAAGAGCAAGAAACACCATATTGTTTCCAGTATGTTGAAGGTATGACATAGTAAAGGAAGAGGAATCACAGATATAGACTGATGAAAATCCTTGTAGGTCATTTTGAAGAATTTGGGCAATGAGGGCCTTTAAATGAATTTTAAATTTTAAATTGGAGAACAAAGTGACATGCTGAGATTTGGAGTTCAGGTGGTTAATGACAACAGGAAGTTTGAGATAGGGGGACCAATTAAGAGACATGGGATGATGCAGGCAAGGGATGATGACTCTCTGAGCTAAGGCCTTGGCTACAGGCATGGAGCAGGTGAGAAGCATTAAAAAACAAAACAAAAAAAAAATAGAAATTACAATGGTCTGATTTAGTGGTTGTATTAGTTAGGGTTTTCCAGAGGAACAGAACCAAAGGATATACAGTATATAGATATAAAGAAGAGATTTATTATGATAATTGGCTCATGGGATATGGAGGCCAGGAAGTCCTATGATCTATATTCTGCAAGCTGGAGGTCTTCAAAAGCTGGTGGTGTAACTTAGTCCAAGTCTGAAGGCCTGAGAGTCTGGGGCCAAGGATGTAAGTCCCGTTCTGAGTCTAAAAGCCTGAGAACGGGACCACAGATGTCTATGTCTGAGGGCAGGAGTAGATGGAGGCTCAGCCCTAGCAAACTAAGCCTTCCTGTGCCTCTTCTGTTCTATTTGGACCCTCAACAAAATGCATGATAACGGCACACATGTATGAGGGCAAGCTACTCAGTCTTTGGATTCAAATGATAATTTTTTTCAGAGACACCCTCACATACACACCCAGGAATATACCCTCTATCTGGACATCCCTGGGCCCAGTCACATAAAATTAACCATCGCAGTGATAATTTAATATGAAAAGTCAGAGGGAAGAGACAAAGATGACTGTCAGTTTTCAGGTTTGGATGCTTTCAATCAAAGCTAATATGACAAAACTTGGGCAAAGGAGAAGGTTTGGGGAAAGAGTGTCACCCATTTTTAGATAAGTTGAGTGTGAGATAATATTGTGAGAAAAGCAAGAAAAAATGTCCATCTGAAGCTCAGTAAAAAGTCAAGGTTGGAGATTTGATTTAGGAGATATTCACTTACGGGTGGCAATTAAGATAATGAAAGTGGATGTGTTGGCTTAGGGAAAGCTTTAAATATATAACAGAGAGAACCCATGGGGCCTGCGGTGATCAAGTCTTCTGGGCCTTGGAGATTCATTCCCTCCCAATTTCAACAGCTCAGCAGGATGCCAACTAGGCAGTTCTGAGTAAGCTCAACGGAATAGGGAGATACCAGCAGCTGAATTCCAGAGTCTATCCCTTTTTCCAATAATGCCATACCTTGGAAAGGGAGTTTCCACTGGTGAATTGTTGACTAGAGATTGCCTGCCTCCTTCTCACCTCTCCTATAAATGTGTAATGTAGTAGGAGTTTGTACAAAGTGATAGAGACTTTCATAGGGTCCTTTCCATGGTGTATGCAGCCATATCTGGCCTAGCCATAGTTCCCTGTGGGTAAGGATGAAGGTTGCACATGTGCTGCCAAGTCTCGCTTGTAGGTGTTTTCTCAATAACCCTTATATTTTTAATGCATGGTACTTGGGGGGAGTGGGAAGATAGGGTGTGTGTGTGTGTGTGTGTGTGTGTGTGTGTGTTTCTGTGTGTACCCCCTTTGCCTGACATTGATCCTTGCTTTACTTGGGCATATGGACGTGGCTCAATGAAAGGACCTAAAAACCAAGGTCCTGGCTAATATAACCAGGATTCTCCATGGAAATTACCTAGGAAGAATGGAAACATCTAATTCATTCCAATCAGAATTCCAATCATAAGTCATTTGTGCAAATGACATGACTTTCAATTTTCTTTTGGAATATTTGCATGAAATCCCATAATAAAAATAAAAGCCAGACCCTTTAAGACTATCTTAGAAAGGAGAATCTCATGGGAGGGAAGGACTCCTCACACTCAGGATTCATATTCTTCTTTTAGAAAGTCCTTTTTGTAAGTTTATTTCTGACATCTACTCTCTTGGCCAATTCAACAAGATAGGGACATTTTTACTCTAAAACCTTACCCTTTATAACCCCTGTGGTAAGGCCTAGTGTTCCAATTAATTATTTCAAAATTTTACAAACAGTCAGTAACTTAAATGACATGGAACTAAAATTAAGTAGTTTTTTTAATGACAAATGTTATATAGCACATAATTACTGAATGTTTGACCCCTACAGAGAATGATTGTAAGTGCATTACATGCAATAACTTATTTGATCTTCATAGCAACTCCATTCCTATTTTAAAGACAATGAAGGGAGACAGAGTAAATAATTTTTCCAAGATTACTCATAAAGTTTGTGGTGGAGTTGGGATATGAATGAAAGCAGTCTGCCTCTCCTACCCTTCTTTTTAACGACTCTGATATATAGCCTTTTAATGGTAGACAGAGAGTAAGAGGTAACTACGGAAACTTGCAGTCCTATGGGTTGATCTCTCAGGTTGAGTCTTCTTCATAAATAGTCAATGGCAAGTATGGAGTAATTCCTCCTTTGCTCCTAGACAAGTCCCTTTTTCTAGACATCAGTTCAGCACCCATTCTCTGGGAGTACACACCTAGACCTCTACCACTAGAAGCAAAGGCTCCAGAGATCCAAGACCAGAGAAAGACATAAAAGCATCTCCACGGCCTGCTTTCTATAGTCTGGAGTCCTGTATCTATTCTTTCTGGGAGACTGTCAAAGGAATTGTATCATTTTTCTGTGTTGGTCCTACTTTCCACAAGGAAACAGGTCTCAGTCATAGTTCCATCAGCAGAGAAAATCTGAAATACACACGGGAATTACCCACTTGTAGCACCATCAGGAAGCTGGATCTATGGGGTGGTTGGGTTTTCCTCATTCCACTAGGTAGAACTCACCCTTCTCTCCTTCTCTGGTCCCCTCTGTAACCTTGTGGTGATTTAATCATGACTCCTTCCACTAGTCTGTAAGCACCTTGAGGACAGTGGATCTGCCCTGTTTGTATAGCATCCAGCTCTCAGTTGCCCATGATGGGTTTCTACAAAATACGTGTTTGCTGGATAAGTGAGCAAATTCATTAACTTGATGTAGTTAATCCCATATTATAGCTTTTAGGCTCCTGCCCTCAGGTCCCTCTGTCCAAAGTCCTCCTGAATTTTCGAGTGTGTTGAATATTTAAAAACAACAACAACAACAACAACAAAACAAGTCACATGATTCAGTGGTACCTGAATAGATTCCTCCAGAATCTTCTATTAATTAACTGAGTGATTTAACAACACTGGACTTTATTGTCATTTTATGGTGCTTTGCTAATATTTCATTTTTATTCTCCTCTTATTTCCCCACCCCCTAATCTGAAATAATTTTTACTATCTTCCATGAAGCACTTTTTATCCCTCATAATCAATATTAATTTCACTCTAAGATCATATTTTGAGATGGAGCTGTTTGCTTGGTTCAAGTTTGGAGATCAAGAGGTAGTTTGTAGAATCTGTGTTTTCAAAGAAAATTTCTTATTAAGATAATTATCTGCCAGGCTAGCAGGTTAATTTCAATCCCATTGTTGCAGAACTCACACACTGATGTATTTCTGCTTCAAGGTGATTGGGTCACTCTTTGAGAGAGGTTGCCATAGCTTGGGTGAAGTGGGCATGGAGGGGGAGAGGGAAAGGAATCCAACAAGCAGGTGGTGTTCGCCCCATCGCCCTGGATTTCTGTACAGCTGGCATGGCCAGGCTTGGCATTGGGAGCCTGAAGCACACCTCTCTAAGCTCTCAGAAGCATTTGACACTGCACAGAATGAAAGTTCTAGGAACAAAGCCATCCATGGGAGGGGGCTAATGGGAAAAGAAGGTGGGGGACAGCCGGTGAACAGTTCTCCAAAGATAACTTTCAGGAGAAGTGATCTGAGAACACATTTTGGGAAATTTGTGGGGAATTTTTGCTCCGCATTCCAACTACTTTGTTAATTCAAGACACTCCATTTGTCAAAACCCTGAAAAGGGTTTCGATCTTTTTTTTTTTTTTTTATTAAGATGAATAATAGGGTTTACTTACTCATCATTTTAAAAGCCAAGAAGTTGCTGTACAATTGCAAAATAGGGGCAAACTAAGAAATCATTTCTGTTCTTTCTGGAATCAGCATTCTGAAAATTCAGAGTGAGCCTTTCTTTCCTTGGCTTGTTTTTTGGTCAGGAGAGTGTTATCAATTGGGTAAATATGCGAAGGTTCACATGGGGGAAGCAGAAAATTGAGGTAACTTTTTTAAAAGCAAATATAAATAGCATTGGAACTTATTCAAAAAGGACCACAAAGGTCCAGCTCTACCACGAGCTGGCAGAGCAGGAGGCAGAATTAACATCTTGACAAGGGGAATGCACTTTTTGTCTGTTTTTTCTGTATTCACATGTTAGTCTTCCTTTTCCCCCACGCTCTGGCTTAAAGAGCTAAATGAAAATGGTCCTCGAATCCTTTTTTCCCCTTTCCTCTCTTCTTGTATGTTTCTCTCTTTTCTTGCTCTTTCCTGTAGATACCTCCTAGAACACATGCTAATTTTATTTTATTTATTTTATTTATTTTTTATTTATTTTCAGCATAACAATATTCATTATTTTTTCACCACACCCAGTGCTCCATGCAATCTGTGCCCTCTATAATACCCACCACCTGGTACCCCAACCTCCCACCCCTCCCCGCCACTTCAAACCCCTTAAATTGTTTTACAGAGTCCATAGTCTCTCATGGTTCACCTCCCCTTCCAATTTCCCCCAACTCCCTTCTCCTCTCTAACTCCCCATGTCCTCCATGCTATTTGTTATGCTCCACAAATAAGTGAAACCATATGATAATTGACTCTCTCTGCTGGACTTATTTCACTCAGCATAATCTCCTCCAGTCCCGTCCATGTTGCTACAAAAGTTGGGTATTCGTCCTTTCTGATGGAGGCATAATACTCCATAGTGTATATGGACCACATCTTCCTTATCCATTGGTCTGTTGAAGGGCATCTTGGTTTTTTCCACAGTTTGGCGACCGTGGCCATTGCTGCTGTAAACATTGGGGTACAGATGGCCCTTCTTTTCCCTACATCTGTATATTTGGGGTAAATACCCAGTAGTACAATGGCAGGGTCATAGGGAAGTTCTATTTTTAATTTCTTGAGGAATCTCCACACTGTTCTCCAAAGAGGCTGCACCAACTTGCATTCCCACCAACAGTGGAAGAGGGTGCCCCTTTCCCCATATCCCCTCCAACACAGGTTGTTTCCTGTCTTGCTAATTTTGGCCATTCTAACTGGTCTAAGGTGATATCTCAATGTGGTTTTAATTTGAATCTCCCTGATGGCTAGTGATGATGGACATTTTTTCATGTGTCTGATAGCCATTTGTATGTCTTGATTGGAGAAGTGTCTGTTCATATCTTCTGCCCATTTTTTGATATGATTGTCTGTTTTGTGTGTGTTGAGTTTGAGGAGTTCATTATAGACCCTGGATATCAACCTTTTGTCTGTACTGTCATTTGTCATTTGCAAATATCTTCTCCCATTCTGTGGGTTGCCCCTTTGTTTTTTTGACTGTTTCCTTTGCTGTGCAGAAGCTTTTTATTTTGATGAAGTCCCAAAAGTTTATTTTTGCTTTTGTTTCCTTTGTCTTTGGAGACATATCTTGAAAGAAGTTGCTGTGGCTGATATCGAAGAGATTACTGCCTATGTTCTCCTCTAGGATTCTGATGGATTCCTGTCTCACGTTGAGGTCTTTTATCCATTTTGAGTTTATCTTTGTGTACGGTGTAAGAGAATGGTTGAGTTTCATTCTTCTACATATAGCTGTCTAGTTTTCCCAGCACCATTTATTGAAGAGACTGTGTTTTTTCCACTGTATATTTTTTCCCATTTTGTCGAAGATTAATTAACCATAGAGTTGAGGGTCCATATCTGGGCTCTCTACTCTGTTCCACTGGTCTATGTGTCTCTACCCCCCACTACTAGAACTCATACAGCAATTCAGCAACGTGGCAGGATACAAAGTCAATGCACAGAAATCAGTGGCTTTCTTATACACTAACAATGAAAATACAGAAAGGGAAATTAGAGAATCGATTCCATTTACTATAGCACCAAGAACCATAAGATACCTGGGAATAAACCTAACCAAAGAGGTAAAGGATCTGTACTGGAGGAACTACAGAACACTCATGAAAGAAATTG